>NC_071286.1:72618326-72875699 GCF_943735745.2 Anopheles bellator | reverse complement strand
AGGGATTTACTTTGCGGGTTCCTTCTGCGCGCGCGCGCGCGCCGAGCCTGCAGCGGGCTGTGTGGCTTCCCCAAATTGCGTTTATTATTGCACCTCACCACATCCGTTCGGGTTGATTGCTCGGCCCGGACCGACCCACGGGCCATTATGGGAAGCGAATGGGAAGAATGGTTAATGGACCGGGGCCATCATCGGGGCCGCGGGACCGTTGCTTTCACTCGGCGCAGTGAATCAGCGCACGGAGCGCACGAAGAATGCTTAGCTCGTTGGGAAACGATTACCGAAAGCCGATACGGGCCACCATCGGGGGGAATGTTGATGATTTTTAAACAAAATGTATGTTTAACTTTATGTGAACATCATTCCGCAACGTGTGTCCGATCCCGGGACGAAGACGCTTTCCGGTTCCAGGCCGGGCCGGGCGAGCCAGATTTCAGATTGCCACCGGAACGCCCGGACCGTGGGGAATTTTTCGTCCAAAACTCGAAACACGCATTCAAACAAACGGCCTGTTTACCTCCCTCCGGCCAGGGTTCCTCGTAAAGTGTCCACTTTATGATTGGACCAGCCTGGGTCTGTCTGGTTGCGCCGAAATGTAGCTCAAATTTCGCGTAAAAGTAAAGCAATACATGGTTTGGTATGTAAATTTGATTTCCGTTCATTAGCCGCGCTCGCTTGATCCGACACGACACGGCGGGGGGTAATTGCAATCTCGGACCGCAAAAAAGGTCCCGGTGGCGGTGGCAAAACTTTTCACATTTACCAATGTATTTATTTGACTGGCCTTTCGGAAACGATCAAACCGGACCGGGGGTTTGTTTGGCCCGTGTTAGAACGATGGCGGCGTCTTCGGTGTCGAAGGTTCGGAATTTATCATAATAGAATTTCACCGCTCGGTACGGAAAGTGCAGGAGAAATTAATTTCCTGTCCCATTGCTCCGGTGGCAACGTCAACAACATCGTCGTCGTCGTCGTCGGAAGCTAACAAAGGACGATCAAATTTGATTATGGCCGACAACTAAAGTAGCGAGAGCATCGGCGTCTATCGATGGCTCGAGGCGGCTTATCTCGACGACAGGAACACAGGATGTAAGGATCCTCCTTTTGACAGCAACTTTATGATGACTAAGCATGGCGCGCTGGGGCCCCCCCCCCCTCGGGGAACGGTGCATAAATTAATGACAATCCCTCCCAGGGTGGACCTTGTTTACGCGATAATAAGTGGCCCCAACATTAAGAAGAGCGGTTGATTCCGGGGGGGGGAATCACCGTCGTAGTACTCAGTACATTTTAAACATGCTGAAAATATTCTGTAGCCACCCGGTGGCCAGCTGATGAATGATGTCCGCTGGAAGCCCGAACCACACGATCATGGTGGGTGGTTTGGGGGTTGGCTTTCACCCGCCAGGACCGCCAATCCGAAATCCATCACCGGACCAACGGAAGCGCGCTAGAGGTGCTCCGGAAGTTCAAAGTTCATACCGGCCGCAACTCTACCGGCGTGCCAAGGCCAAGCTGGTGTTTCATTTTATGAAAAGGTTTGGTTTGTACCCTCCACATACATGCTGCACGGTCGGCCCATTCGATGTTGGCGAGCCATTGTGATGAAGCCCTTTCCGGCTTCGCAGCGATTACCGGGGGTCAGCGTTTCGCTAAACCGGACTGCGTTTGACAGGTATGTTGCGGGTTCTCATGGGGGCATTCTGCATGTTTGCATGTTGTTGGCCCAGGCCAGGCCACCATCGTATCGGTGCTATTCATCAACACGTCCGTTCATCAAAGGACCGGGAGTGGCCAACAAGGCACCGTTCCGAATCGAACAGGTTTGGGCGGGCGCTGCAAGCTCTGATCCTAATTTATCTCGTGCAGGAATCGGATTCTAGGATGACTTTACTGCTGTCACCAGACGGCCTACGGAACCACGAAAATTCCTCTCAACAGTCAGCCTTAAGTTTAGTTTCCGTTTCCGATTCATAGTCGATTCGGATGGCTGAGATAGATCCGCTATTTCCGGATAAAATTATTGATCTGAGCCGAGCTGGTGTCTCTGCCAAAGTCCATTTCTTGACCAGCTCTCGACGCCTTTAAATCCCAGCCGAAGCTTCAGGATTAAGCAAACACCCCTACGGAAGCTTCATCGAACAAATCCGACCTACACAATCGCATCCGGAATCGACTTCGGCTTCCGGCTGGCTATCTTCATTTGCAAGTCAGCAAAAGTTTGCGGACCAAGAGCGGACCGTTATTGCGTCGATAAAAGTTCTGGCCGTCCGGTCCGTCCGGCGCGTTGATCCGTGTGCTGCAATTTGATCATTAAACGGATAATTTCCTCAACCGGTCACGGACTCCTGCTTCTGTGCCGGTAAAACTCCTAGTGCCTCTTCTAACATTCGCCACCGTCACGGTCGATTTCTGATTTCTACTTTCAACCTGTTGCGGACGGACCAGGGCAAAGACGGTCCCAGCTTTCGGACATACTCGGGGCGTCAATCGGGGTCACGGAGTGCTGCTCGTTTCGTGCTGCCGGGGCGAGTGTTTAATCGGAGAAATAATTTAATCATACGTTTTACCAACGTTTACTGACATTTTACCGGCCGCCTGCAGCGCTGGCACTTTAACCGACCACAATACTGCTTCTTCTTTGGCGGACCTGGAATCGGGACTCCCGCGGAGAATTGCTCGGTGCCCGCGGCAACGCGTAGCATTCCGACTTTCGGGCGGAAAAATGCAATAACAGTGACCTTGCTATCGTTCCCAGGAGTCCGACCGGTGCACTCTCGCCAGAAGTGCCGGGCGATAAAATGGTACCGAGTGACGGAAACATCGGAGTGCCGAGCAATTTGCACCTTGCATTGTGTTCGGATGCGGAGGTTTCCGCCGGCTTGCCGGGTTGGAAACTGTTTGCCTCGTTTTCGGCCACCGGTTTTTTGTGTTTGTTGCGAAATGAAAGGGATGACGGAAGCACTTTGACGGCGAAAGATCCGAAGCAAGGTTCGCAGGCGAAAACATTTGCGCGAGCGCGTTCTTCGGCAGCAGCATGTTTAATGGATGCAAATAAAACGCGGTGCTCTATGGGCCGGCCGAGAATGAAGATCCCGGCCGATAATGGCCGTTATTCTTCACTCGGTTCTCGGTCGATGCGACTAATTTTGTTTGCTTTACTCACGTACCCGCTTCAGCGGCAAGGATTCGCTTGTGCATTGTGAACTCGCAGGACCGGTTGGGCTGAAATGGAGATAGATTTTAATGCCATCGTCCAACCTTTGATTAAATCACAAGAAATTAGTTCAATTTTACGCTCGTTAGGCGTTGCAGACTTAACGATTCCGATGCCGGTTGATTGCTTGCAGTTCTCAAAATTCCATTTTGAAGTCAGTCCATTGCAGTCCAAATTAGCGAATGTGCTCCTTGAGGCATTGCCGACCATTGCCAGGGCCTTTGATCATTTGGTTGGTTTTTTTTTCAACAACATCAGTCAAGTTTTTCAATCAACGCCCATCCTTGATGATTGAGTGGTCAGGTGAAACAAAAACGAGAACGCCATATGCACTCGGCGGTGCATCTCCCCTTAAGGGGATTGCCTTTGGGAATGCCTTAATGATCCCTGGAATGATGAGTTCCTGCTAACTGCGAGGTGGTGGTGATAAATTGTCCGCTCGATGCCAGCGCAGCCCGGTAGAAGTGTGAGAGCTGAACGCTGGAAAATCGGCATTCCCAGGGTCATTAGTGCAAAATTCAACATCCTTTTGAAAGTATATTAAACGTTTTTGTGTAGCAACACACTACAACACCCGTGTATATCCCGGCCAAAAGGGCGTGCCTACGGTACCATTTTTGTCGATTGAACCCGGTGTAAAGTGTTGCTTAATACGGAGCCCAATCTGTAGAACAAAGCGGACTTTGCCCAGCAAACCGTTAAGATAAACTACACGCTTGATTGGAATCCCCCAAAAAGGGACTCTGTAGGTTCGGTTTTGCGCGTGAATCCCGAGCGAACCTTTCGGGGTGGACTTTTCTCCTATTTCGGGGGCCACTATTCGATGCGTCGTCAGCATTCAGGGTAGTAATGGGCGTAGCGGCAATAACTTCATTAGCGGTCTGTTGGAAATAAAAAATTTATCGTCTAATTAAAAAGTGCCCCTTCCTTCGCTCGCTAGCTCGCTGTGGCCGCACTGGGTTAAGCTTAAAGTGGTGCTCTCGGGATCCGGATCTTAAAGCCCCGAACGATTTGCCCATTTGCGCTTCCTATCAGTACGAAGCTCGAAGTGGGACTGGTTTTGATTATTTACTAATAATTTGTTGTTCTTTCCAGTGGGGCCCGGTATTATTACAAAAGTTTCCACAAAACTTCACCGATTCGGGTCAATTTTCCTTTTTCCTTCCGGAGTTTAGCCACTCGAAACTTGAGCCACTTCGGGGGTTCATAAACGTTGCTGCCTGCCGGTGGTGCCTGGAATGAATTTTCCAAATTTTATAACTTTTTTGCGCAACAACACGCGAAGATCGCGCTTTGCGGTACACGCCGGACCGCGGGGGTTTTGGGTTGCACTTTCGCCACTCCGAACCCTCCACTCGTTTCGCCAACTTCAAGTGTCGATCTTTCGGCGGACGACGAACGAACGTCCCGGAAGTAATAAGAATAGAGATTACGTTAAAAATTCAATTTATCCACCCTTACGCCCGTCAGGGGGCGCAGACGGACGTTGCGGTCATGTTAGGGTGTGTGTATATGTGTGTGTGCGCGGCTCCGAGTAACAAGTAAACACCCCTGCGGACATGACATCCTACCTTTAACGTTCAGCCAGGCTTCCCGTGGCTTTAAGGTGCTCTTACGGGCGTAAAACTTTTGATGGTACAGGCAAAAGTTGTTCCCCCGGCAGGACCCTAGCCGCCAGGACCGTTGATGAGAAAACGGAAACTCGCAAATTAGTGCGCAGAGCTTTGCGTATTACGGTGGGCGCGATTTTGTTTTGTTAAGGTTGGCCGAGGGACCGCGATGGCCAGAGGGTTAGTAAATCAGTGAAATTGTCCCGCCCCGGGGCAAAAATGAAACGCTAGATTGCGCGGCGCGTTGTTATCTGACAGAGTGATCGAAAAAGTTAACCCACAATGGGGGGGCTATCTATCCCCATTACGTCATCCTGTGAAGATAAATATGAGCTTCGTGATTCATATTTTAATGGCACCCGGGAGTTGCTTGCAATCTGCTCGGTGCCACACGCTCGCTTCGCCAATCACAAACTATTCAATCGACGACAGCAGCAAAACTGTAATTGATCGCTTATAAAACTGTAATTAAACTTTGTCCTGCTCTCCTGGAAACACAGGACCCTCGCCCGCAGACTGGTAACCCCGGGATGCTCAGGAATCGATTAGAACTTACGAGGAACGGCGAAAGAGTTGTGCAAAGATGTAGATTATGAGTTTCATCGCCGACATCTTTTTCGGTAGTAAAACTACCATCGTTGGCTTCTTCGCCGAAGAGGAAGATAAGCGAACGTTGTTGCCGTGGGTCCGGGAACCGGTAGGTAGCAGTAATTAGGTTTTGAGAAACTGTTGGAAACGAACCGTAGTCATCCGGTATCGGCTTCGAGGAAACGAACGCGCTGGCTGACAGTTAACCTTTGTGAAATGTCCCATCCGAAGGCAAACGGCTTCACACGGCACTGCAACAGCAAACTGATAATCGAGTTGAATAGATATTTATCACAAGTAAAACGTCTCCTCCAAGAGTAGCGTTAGCCTTCTGCTTTTCGGAAATAAAACACTTTTCGGCTCACAAAATTTGGGCTACGGGCTAGAAATGGAACTCAAATGTCACGGAGGATATAAACTTAATCACGGAACAAAACCACAGCTTGCTAGGACGCCCACAGCAATTGCGAAACGTTCAGCTTGACAGCCGCACGGTCTACTTGGACCGTTTTTGCATTTTGGAAAAATAAGCGGCCCGGACCATCCGTCACCGAGGTCCGGTTTGTCGCCCTAGGTGGGTTGCCTCCGCGTAAAGCTTAAGAACCGTACGATTTATGTCGGCTTTCGGGACTCTCTCTCTCTCTCTGTTTCTTTTTATCGCGTTTCTGTTTCTTAAACCCACGACGGTGGCCGGCACGACACGACACGAGACGGATGGGAATAAATTTTTACGACCCGCTCCAGTTTGATGGAGCTAATGGCGAAATCCTCGTTTCGGTTTCGGGGCGCCGCTCGGTGTTTGTCCGAAACCGAACCGAGAGAGCTAATGGAAAAATGCCACCCCCCGGCGGGGGGAGGTTGGAGCCAGGACATGCAAAAAGGTCATTTTTTACACCCTCCCCAAGCAGTACAGCGCAGGGTGTCTCCTACACGGACCATGTGTCACCGAGCCATAAGGAGTGCAGGATCTTCATCGAAATGGACACCGGGGGAGCGCGTGTGCAGATTATATGGCACAGCAACTGTGATTTAATGTGGTGAAAAATTATAATGTACGTCAGCGTCTAGTGGCGTGTGCAGCTTTTACGATCTCCCGGAGATGCGCATCGTTTTATGACGCTGACGCCGGGAGCTGAATCCGGAGTGAAGGGTGATGACAACCGTGTCGGGGACGCGAAAGGAAAGTTTAATATTTTCCGAGCGCATCAACCGAGCGCGATGGTCCTCGCGCTGTCCTATTTTTTTTTTTTCGAAGGACGACGTTGTATTTGAGCAAACGGTACGATGCTTTTACTAATGCACCAGGATCCCAAGTCTCGAGTGGACGAATTCAGCGTGCCAAAGCTGCTGCGCCGAGGCCACAGAAAGTTATATCATTAATAAATCAAACCCAGAGACTTACTCGTAAAAGTATCAGCCCCACCAGAGCAGCTTATCGTCGCCCACCGGCGGGCGCGAGTTGGGACAAAGAAAAGTTCCCTGGCCGAGTTTCAGCTGGCCCACCTGGTGAGGAAAACACCCACACAGACACGCGTCAGCCGTCTGACGACCAACGAGACGTGTTGCGCGCTATTCAATTAAGCCCTCACGTGTGCTCTCGTTTCATTTCAATTTTCCTCTCGAACGAAGGACGAAAGCTCAGCGTACCGTGCCGTGGGCCGTGGGCGCCAGACACACGGTTCACGGCAGGTTGATCGCTCGAAATGAATTGAAGTGGCACGAAAAACTCGCTTTTCCAACTATCGCCCCATTACTTAACGGGAGGGGGCCCTAGACGCGTCGCACCGTTTGCTTTGGATGGTTTTAATCAAGTGCCGATGAGAGCGAGGCTCAGAGCGGAATATACATTTACGAGGTGAAGCAGAAGATACTGTCGGATTTGCATACTTGCCTAGGACTTCGGGTGCTGTTTTCGATGATTATTTGGTGAAAGTAATGCTCGAATTCTTCAACATAAGACGTACTTACGAAAAACAGGGGTCACACTATGTTCACGTCAGCTTCCGTTAGTTACACTCTGGTTACGAAGCTTGTTTTAAATTTAAAGTGTAAACCACCGAGGACCCTCGTGGTGCTTCCCATTTTTTTTTCGACCCCCTTAATTAAGCCGCACACTTCTCCGTGTCGGTTGTAGGTAATTTGCAGCCTACGGCGGAAGAGCATAAGCACGGCGCACAAGGACGTCGAGAGAATTTCCTTTAGCCAAGTGACACTTTTGTGTCCCAGGAGTGGCCAGAGTAATGCAAAATGCAATGCGCGGCCACCGGACCCGGCAAACGGTTAGAAGCCAACTCGGTAGGTCCACAGAAAATTAGCACGGCACACCGTCGTCTTCAGTTGGGTTGGACCACAAAAATAATAACGGCAGCAACCTGGGGCCAGGAACAGCGCCGCACTGTTGGTCGGTAAACTTTTACGGCCGTGCCCCTTTGGGAACTTCTCGGAAAATCACGGTGACGGTCGTGCAGGGGATCCGTTTTCCTAGATCCGAGCGATATGTTGTTCCACGCTCTGATTAAGGTTCCGGGTTGTGCCCGGGGAGACCCGCACCCCGAGAGAGTTTACTGCTCCTAAACACCGGCGAAAAGCACGTGTGACAATGACAATTACCCGAGCGGAGTCTCGAAGATTGTTTCTCGCAACGGAACGGAGACTCTGCGGTTTGGGCTGCGGACCGCAAGCGTAATTACAACGGAAACGGGCCCGAGCCGATAAATCATACAGATAATTGGCCCATTACGAGAGGCGGCCGGCATTACATTCCTTCGTCCTAGGTCACCCAGAAAGCAATCACCCCACCATGTTGATGTTGGTCCCATTAAAAGGCGCTTCGTCTGGGGGCCACATTGGTTGCTTCGCAGATTCTTTGGTGGCTGAAAGGCCAACCGGAAGGATGTCCACGCGTAAACCGCACGGTGTTCGGGACGAGAAAAAAGTTATTCGAAAATTAATAAACTTGCACACGACAATTGGAGCCCATCGAAAGGGCCCCCAGCGGTCGTGGTGTCGTCCGAACTTTGTTTAGCAGTTTCAATTTCCGGACCACTACCGCGTGCATCACCCACCAACTCGAGCCACAACCCAGCCCAGGATTTGGTGTGAATTTAATATTTGAATTTAATTTTCACCAGCGACCACGGAAAAGTTTACCACAAACTCGTTCGCCAGTGAAAGTTGGCCGATTTTTGGCCGCCCATTCAAAGTTTGGCCGAAAAGTGGATCCACCCAGTGGCCGATACTCTCCTCGCTCGCTGTTCGCCTCGGTAGTAGCATTTAGCTAATGGAGTGGCACGCCGATAAGTTGCCGGCATCGTTCGCCAACTGTACTGGAAAGATAATGATGCTAATAATATTGGAAAATTCTTTTAAGAAGGAGGCCAACCGAGAGACCGGAACGCTCAGAACTTAACCAACCCCAGGTTTCTGAGTTTTCCGGCATTCTGATTCTGATTGGGCCTCTGTGGGCTTCAAGGCTGGTAAGACAGAGTGGTAAAGATTTTATCGCACTTTCGGGCCACCAAATCTGCGTTTTGCTGCGTGTCCATAAACGTTATTGATCCATTAGGTGCTCAGTTTATCGGAACCCAGACGCGCATATTGCACCGTGCAACGGCGATAAATTCCACATGGAACTGCCCATTAACCAAAAAGGCTGCCGCTCGGGCGCGAATGGTCCTGTTTTTTTTTTCGCACGTCCATTTCGGAAAACGCCCGATTATAATGTCCGAAAGTTATGTCCTTAATGATTATTACTTCTCTCCGGCCGCGTAATTGCTTGTTCCGTGCGCGATGCCCCATGATAAATGCGGCCCCGTATCGTAAGTCACGATTAAATTAGTACACAAAAACTGATAAAGACATATCAGTTCACGCGGCATAACAATTAACGGGCTCGGGAAGGTGGCTCGATGCAAAACGGGGGCCGCGGGCCGGGCGACCAAGACGATCGTCGGGACCGCCGTTCGCGACCCGCCTTTCATATTGTTTCTCCCATTTTCGCCCGGCCGTCTTCTCGTTGGCGTGGCGTGTATTAAATTATCAAAATCCCATGTTCTCCCGTTGTCGCTGTCGCATTAAGCGAAATTTATTCTTCCATAAATTACAAGATTGCCTCTCAGAGGCTGCCGGTGCCGTGCTGGGGTAGCAGGCTGCGTGATATTGGACGAAGAGGACCGCCCGCTGCATCGCACTTATGTTGCTCTTTTTCGATTGTTTCTTACAGCCAAGACAACTGGGACAACGGAGACGTCTTCCGAAGCAGCGCTGTGACCTACGCAAGTTGTGATAGAAATTTAGTGGTGCTCTCATTGCTGTTGCGGATGCGATCGGAATCGGTTTTGAGCGAAGGCAGACGGGCACGCGCCAACCGGCTAGAGGCCGGGATGGGGAACACGACATAACTGGGCGGCATTATGCAAATCGTCTCGCGTCAACGTTTCGACGGATGGTGCCGAACGTATGCCGACTGACGGCTGCGTAGGGACGACTTCAAACCGCCACGGGTCATGGAGTTGACGAAGCGAACCGATTTGAACCACGGTCTGTGATAGATCCGCGGCGCATCCGGCGCGGCAGCGATCGTTTCCCCGTAGAGTGCACCGTTTGCTTTAAGCCCGCTGTTCCGCGTAGCACCGGGAACTGTCAGAGTCCGCTCACATTTGACATTTGAACGCATCTCTCAATCGTAGTAGCCGTGTGGTCGTCGACTCTCGCGAAGGATAAAAGATGTATCCAAGCTACCCGGGCGCACCGATAGCGCTAGGATCTTTGGGTGGACCACAGTGCATCTACCGGAGCTACCCGAATCTTCCCCACCAGTCGTCGTACCCGTCGTGGCTCGGTCCTCAGACCGCCGGCACCACGTGTTTCCCGCAGCAGTCGATGACCCTTCCATGACACTACAGCTACCGTCAGCAGCAGCAGCAGCAACAACCCCCACTACAACCACCACCACACTACACCCCACAACAGTCCCAGCAGCAGTCGGCGGCGGCGTCGGCCACAACTACACTGCCAACCGGAACCGGTTCGTTTCAGCGGAAGAAGAACAACTGTTACTACTGCAACAACAATATCAACCTCACCTGCACCTGTCTGTCGTCGAGCGCTCTGGGCTACTTCTACTCGACCTCCCAAACCCTGCACCACTCGTCGGCTCCGACGACCCTGAATCGGCGCCGGCCGTCGATACGCGCCCCCGGCAGTGTTTCGTTCGCGTCCGACACCCTAGCGCCATCTGGTGCCCGTCTCCAGCAGCAGCAGCAGCAGCCGTACTTTTATTCGTCTCTACCACGACACTGCGGTCGGACAGCGCCCCAGCAGCCTCTCCTGCGGACTGCGTCGACCGTGGCCGTCGGTGTGCAGGTTCCTTCTCCACCGACCCAGCCACCAGCAGCACCACCGGTCGCCCACGCAAGACGTTCGCAGCATCACCAGGAGTCACAGGTCGATGAGAAGATGCTCGGTCTAGTGAGCGAAAGCCCGAAGCCGTCATCGGCAGACCCAACGCAGCGCAACGATCCCCTGCAAGGCGGCCCCGATGACGAGGACGATGATGATGACCTGGACAATCCTGACTCACCGGCCCTGTCGGCGTCACCTCCACCGGCACCACCACCACTGCCACCACCGGTCCGCAATGGTTGCCAGCGGTGCCGCTTTTCGATGGCATCGGCCAGCTCGACCCTTAATCGATCCCATCCACACCTGGCCTCGCTCGGCGGCGGCGGCGGTGGCGGCGGTACCCTTGGGTCGGGATCGATCGGAAGTGGCACATTGCCCCGGTCACACAATCGGGCTGGTGGCACTCTGGAGCGTAACCACTTGACCGCCAGCTCGGGACAGCTGCAGACGGGCGGCAACGGCACCTATCCTGGTAGGTCCTGGAGTGCTTCCAAATGGAGTGCTTCTTTTGTTCCTTTCACTTTCAACTTATTTAATTTGAGTCCCCGACGAGGACGACGTCCAGACATTGACCACAGATGAATTGTTCTCAATAATGGCTTCATTTTGCGGACCACTCGAAGTACTCGGAGGTGACTGACAAAAGAGGTAGCAATTTGCGTGATGGACCCAGTCCGAACGATGACACGAGAGTGCACAGGGTAACGGGGCAGGATGCGGCGTGAAGATAATCCCTGGTCCCGAAAAAAAAGCCCATCGTCATGTCACTCACCCAGAGCACCGACGGGCAATGGCTCCTGAGATAATAACAATATCGAGCGAGAGGTGTTCATGGCTCAGCTCCCTATTCCCCCAACGAGGATGATGATGATGGGGCGTCGAGCGAAAAGTTAGCCCTTGGTCATTTTGGATACTAACAAGCATGACTCGCCTCCCCCCCGTCCCACATTATCATTTCCATCACGATTTACGACGAAGATAGCCCAGGACTCGGGGTGGGACCTTGAGCGAGGATAATGGAGTTGATGTATCTCCATTCCATGCGCGGTCTACGTAGGCGCTGCACGAAAACTGCACAGACAGCAGGATGTGTGTTCATTGTTCAGTGCTCCGTTCCCCGTGCAAATATCGGTCCCGTGTGCCATCCGTCAGCGCCCGGGCCGAGATGACGAAGCAGTTCGCGTGGCACAGAAATTAATATTCGCCCGCTTTCGGGCGTCGGCCACACCCCGGTGAAAAAGTTAGTAACGAATCAAGGGGGCGCGCAATTTCATTAGGCTTATCGACTTCGCATTCTGCCTAGTGGCCTGGCCTGTGGATGGAAAGGTGAAAGTTGGTGCCCACCCCACGGGCAGGAAATGGCGTAAATACGGCACGACGACGAGGCGGATTAAATTTATGTACCGAGCACTCATCGTCGTCGCTCCGGGAACGCTCGTCATTCGAGCGATGCCACGAAACGCCATTCATCACATCCACCGCAAAATATGCAACGACCGCCGGCGCCGCTGGTGCACCGCCGATCACCGGGAACGGAATGTCCCTCCCGACGTGGGTGAAAGTGATGCACTCGAGCGTCCCATAGTTCACCGGGCGGGGCGAGCTATAAAACAATGCCAGGCAGACAACGGGCCGGCAGAACCAACCCACAGTGCGAACGTTGATCTTTGAGCGCATAACAAAGCACTCAATTATGTCGCCGTGTCGTCGCGGCCCGAGGTCCTAGCTCATGAGCTCTGGCGTGAAGTTTCAAATTACTGCCCTCCGGCCGTGTGGGTCGAGGGAAAATGATTAATTAGGATCGCAGGTCGGCTCGCGCAGGTCTTAAACGGTGTTTGCCGGGTTATTTCTGCACCGGTTCCACAATATCAAAGATTCAACGAAATGAATGCAATTAAATGGGGCCCCCTAAGTGCCTACAGTCGTACGTTTAATGTTTGCGCCAGGACGCTCCGGAATATTGTTAACAAACTCTACAAACTGCACCCGAACAAGAATCCCAGTTAGTGTTTGCAAATTAGTTTTCATTACGAAGTCACACCGCAAGCCAGAGTTCTTTGTAAATCTGTGGTCGAGACGCTGGCCAGCACACCCGGCTAGGATGGCCAACTTTTACGGCTGGTGTGAAACCCCAAAACATACATAAACGTTCTCTCACTCTCTCGCTTAGTGTTGACGGAGTAATTCGTGGAGTTCCCGTTTCGGGCCCATTATTTATACCTACCCTTTATAATGCAAACTTTGGGGCCATAAACACGAAACTCACGAAACAAAACAAAAAACTTTTCTTTACGCCGGCCCACATACGCTCGTCCCGGGAAAACTCGTAATTGTAGCATTATTTTCAACTAGCGGGCCGTTCTCTGGTCCCTCTATTTTGCGTTGCATTTTGTGCAGCATCGGAACACCTACGAATGGGGCTACGCAAACACTCACCTAACTCAGTAATAATTCATTTATTAAAGACCATTTAAAAAGTGTGATGCCTGAGTGATTGATAACCATCGCTCCGCTGGAGTTCAACCTCAACGATTCCTCTTTTTTGAACATATTTTCCTCTTTAAACATGATGTTAAATCTATGTCCATTTACTTGTTGTGCCTTCGTATGACCTCTGTCCGGTAGCTTGGGGGGCGGGAGCGTTTATCAAAATGCGCCGAACCACACTCTATGTAGGGACACCCAGGACACTAGGACATGAACGGACAGCAAATGAAGGGACGATTCCGTGCGGCCTCGCACCTGGCCTCGGGCGGTTCGGTTCTCGTTTTCAATCAAAATTTATCTACACGGTAAATGAATTTTTGATCGAAATTTGATACCTCGCCCTGTGGGGTTGTCGTCTCTCGTCCTCGTCACACACCACATGTCGTCATTTCCCCATTTTCCATTCATAAAATTCCCGAACCCGACGAATGGTTTTCTCATCGTTTTTTCGCCTTCCCTTCCCCCGCCCGGGCTCGACAGGATACGATCGGAACCGGTTGCTGGATGAGGAGGACTCGGCGTACCCGGCGCTGCTCGAGCGGGAGCTCCACTCGCTGCACCGGAACGTTCCTGCTTTGAGGCGGGCCGGTGTCGATACGACGGCCATCAGACAGGTAAGGTGCCACGTGCCGGCTGTCCCCGCCCCCCCGAGGGTTGGTGACGTTTGTTAAACTGATTTTACTGTTTGACTTTTCCCCTTTTTTTTCATGTCCTTCGTGGCCGTCGTCGATACGTCGGAAAAATTGTTTGCGCCTGCACGCACGCACGCACGTCCTGGGGTCCCGGCGCACGTAGCACTTCTACCCGGACGGTGGCTGGGGCTGGATCGTCTGTGGTGTCGCGTTTCTGGCGCATGTACTCACGACCGGCTTCCAGCTTTCGTACGGGCTGCTGCTACTGTACGCGATACGCCATCTGGGTCACGAGGTGAATACCGAAGCAGGTTAGAGAGCACGAATTTATTTCCTTTTTTCTACCCCTGTTGTTTTTGCCGTGTCCGTGTTCTATGTTTTCCCACTTTTTATGCAATTGTTTTCAAGCCACTACCGTGCCGGGTGTCAGAATTAACTTAAAGTTGGAGGACCCCCCCCGCCCTGGGTTGTGTGGCACTAAAAGCGGACAGCATCTGCAACATCAGCCGTTTCAGCATAAAAAAACCGGTCCCGACCGGTATCGATTTTGGCTCGGAATTCTGCGAATCTGCTGCGCTCTTACGCGATGCTAAAGGTATCGCGATCGATATCGGGCCGTGTTGGCCACCACATTTTTCACCACAAACTGTCACTGAGTTACTAAAGATACAGAGCAACCACCAATTCCTAACGCCTTTCTTCGGACGGAAAAAGGCTGCTAAAAGCGATAAAATATTAAACCAACATCGGTGGACGCGGTGGACATTTTTCGTGTAAATGAATAAACAATAACACAATGGCCCCCGTCTGGCCATTTCAACGATTACTTATGGCGCACGTCCCGTGGCGGCAGATAGTTCTTGAGCCGGTGTGAGCTGTGTTTAAGCATTCAGCAATCGTGTCCGCGTGACTGCACACGGTCTGCCTGTCTGGCATAAAATATGCGGCAGATTAGGGAGAACTCCCGGGATGTCCTGTTTCCGGAAACTGCCACCGAAAATAGAGACAGAGAGAGAGAGAGAGAGTCCCATTGGTCACTGTATGGGCAAACTATTCGTCTCGACACACAGTTCCGGGGTAAATAAAAGCATCCTCATGAATTTTACACTTCATTCCGAGACTTCCCAGCCCGAGGAGCGACGCCATGGTCGGGCCATACGTGCCCTGGAGCCCGGCCATACCAGCGGTCATAAATCAGCGTCGACGATAGTCTGCTGCTGCCGGTGGCGACGCCGGTAATAAATAGATATAAATAAATATTATAACCTAATTTATGGCATCGGCGCTCGAAAGTGACCCACGGCGGGACGCTGCAGGACACGCGCGCGCCCCAGGCCCAGATCAGGCGGCTAATCATTTACCGCGCTCTTTTTTATGAGCCCCGGTCACCGGCGGAAGTGATTCTACGGACGTGTTCGACAGAACGTGTCACGACTCGGGGAAGAAGATAAAACTAATCTCTCTCTCTCTCTCTCGGTCCGTGTCGTCCGGCCACACTCCGTGCGAAGAAGATTCTCTTATCGGCCCCATTAGCGGCGGATGAAGATCGATTACAGGGGCCCCTGTTTGGTGTCGTCAATTTTAAATGTCAAAACTACATGGCCATTTGTATCCTTCAGGTTTCTTGTGACCAGAGTTCTATCCATGGTTTTTATCCTATTTTCTGTGACCCCTTTTTGGGTGACAAAACTCAATCGCAATCGAATCAATCTTTTTGCTTTGAATCCCGGGCATATGTGCAGACGCCTGGCGACGACAAAAAACCGATTGCTTTCAGTGGCGCCTGGCGCCTTGCACCGGCGAACACAACAGTTCTGGCCGAACAGAAAACAATAACCGATGGTGAAAATCCGGACCGACACAATCGGAAAGGGTCCCACCCCGAAAAAACCAGGTGCCTTTTCTCGCTTCAAACTTTGCTTCGTTAGTGACGCATTTGTCGCACTGCTGAGGCCACTGCCGTACGGCAAATGCATTTTGTGTCCTGTTTACGACAATCGTTTCCTTTCGTGTACGGCATCTTGTTTTTCCTTTTTGCCGGTGCCGATTGGCCACCAGCAACAAAGCACAAAAGTTTCGACGTTGTTGTCGTGGAAGGAAGTTCAAAGCGCAATAAATTGTGTCATGTATTTACGATTCCTTGGAGGGCTCCTTGCTCTTCCTGTGGCGCCCTGGGAACCGGGTCCACGAACGGGCAGGTTAAGTAAAAAGTTACTTGCCCAGTGCAGTCAACAGTGTAACGAAAGTCGACAGCTTTCTTTGTGGATACGCTGGGAAACATTGTAACACAGTTGGTACCGTGTTCCCTGTTTACCTTACGCTGCAATTAGCCTCGGAGAGCTCAAACGCTTACCAGTTCACGCGGGTGCCCGAGAAGTGATCAATCATGAAGCAATTTTGTGTCGAAATGAAGTAAGTATCTGTCGGTTCGGTAGAACGAACTGCGATCCGATCCATGCAGCACTTGTAGCCGACTCAGCAACACCTCGAGGATAACGGATGACTTCCGCCGTAGGTTGACGCCGGCCGTGAGTTGGCTGAAAAACTGCTCCCTTACAGAATCCGCGAACGGTTCGGCTCGATTCGATTGATTGATGGTTTGTCGTTACGCACGCAGTGCGTAATCTGTTGCTGAAAACTTCAATCCGTCGTACGCCGATAAAGCCATCACTGGTTGGTGAACTCGCAGTGCTCCTCGCTCCAGGCTCCGGGTTGGCAGCAAAAACCCATCGATGGCGCTTTCGATCAATTTCGCACGATTGCGCCTTCGCTAACAATTTGGTGTTGGCGCGCGTGTATGTGGTGACACATAAGTCAACGTAATAACGCGGCCACGCAACGGTGGCCATTAGTTATAATTAATTGACAATGTTATTTCAATTCCGGCCCGCAATTGGTGTGTCGGGGGGAGGGGCGGCTACAAAAGCGTTGGGAAACAATAACCGAACGGAACCCGGCACAATTCAGGCCGTGGTCGGCGCCTCTCGCCCAGAGTGCTAACGAATCGGTGCTCTCCGTTTGGCAATCGTCCAACCAAACTACACTCATAACTCATCCGACACGTCCCTCGCTGTGTCGGTGAAGGTCCTTATGTTTCATTCCTGTGTGTGCCTTTTTGTGAGTTCTGAGTTTTGGAGAGGATGGAATTAAAACGAAATAGCTCGTTCTTCATGTCCCTTGGGCGACATTTTTTGACGGGTCGATAAACAGAGAGCCCACCGGATGCCGGAGGGCTAAGCAATAACGGCAACTTGTCTGGGTTGATGAAAAGAATCGGCAGCATCGGCAGGGACCCTCTGGGGGGCGTAACGTCATCGGTCATACACGTGATCGTTGGTTCAATCGCTCAACTCATTCGAATCGGCTCTGGAACCGGAAAACAGAAAAAAGCCGGAACCCCGTGATTGTGGGACGTTCTTTGATTATTCGTCCCAAATATGACGCTGGGGAATTGCCGGTAATGGAGACGCCTGGTGCCTTTCAGCACCAAAATTAACACCTTCCGTGGAGACGCATGGTGCTTTCGGTTTTTTTCTTCTGCCTGTTGGGGGATCCGGGAATTTTCTTTCAATTTCTTCACCCGTTACTTACAGACGGTAGCCCCGATATGTGACCAAAGGTTGTTGTTTGTTAACCAGCGAGGCGCACTCGCCTCGTTGGCTGTACTTTCGTCCTGAACGACACGCGGCCTGAAATCGACGAGCAATCATCGGATCGCAGAAATCCCATTCCGTCACTCGGCCGCACTCAGCGGTGGCCACAGTAACAATAATGTTGTTTGTTGTTTTCCGTTTCCAGACCGGAACCGTGGCAGATGTTGATTGGATCGGCAATGTGAGAGCCTAACGGGATTGGGAATTCTTGGAAATCGGCTCCCGCAGCCCTCGAGCGGGGTCAGAACCAATTTGAAGAAGTCGATTGAGCATCTGTTTCGCAAGGGGGCGGTTTCGGCAAACCTAACGAAGCCAATCGAGTGGCCAGACCGCAACGCGCGCAACCAGCGTTAATAAATGGTTCAACAATTTCGGCGCCATCAATGCCATGATGCCTGTCGTGCGCTCGTTTTTATTGATAAATTACTTGCCGACGTTGAGCGCCGACAATTGAAGGACTCCTTACTTTCCTTTGTGCCGTGTCAAAGCTTGCGGTTCGGGCGGTTGGTTGCTGGTGGAACACGTAGCGCTATTCGGAAGGCTAATGCTCGGTGCTTGAAATGGCTTGCATGGGTTTTATGAGTTTAAATCAACCAATCAACACCTAAAACGAAAACGGGAAATGATTTACTTTCCTGGGCGATTTTCCGGCCCCACACGCGATGCGATCCGACGTTCGACGTAAGCTGCCATTATTTATCCGTCGATTTTCCACCGAGCGAGGTCAGCGCGGAGAACGGAGCACCCGGAAATGGCGGGCGTTACACTGATCCCATAAATACCGAGGCCAAAGCTCAGCCACAACACACACATAAATATCGCGGCTCCTGGGCCAGGAGATATGCACATTAGGTGCGCCGACCATCGACCGAGGGAAGGCGCATTGTGCTGGCGTCGTGCAGTTCGCAGCGGGACACTACCACCTGCTGGGTGGGTGCTGCTGCTTCTGCTGTATGTTCACCGAATAATTCGCCTCGACATCCTTCCCGAATGGTATCCACATGCAGTCCCGAGAAAGGTTGTTGTTGCACCAGCGCAATGTGGCCACAACGGAGCGAGGCGGACATTCAAGGAGACCGTCCAAAGTCGACAGTTTTATAGATATTCTCTCTCTCTCTTTCTCTCTCTCTGTCGACCCAACAAATGGCCACCATTACCAAGGGTGGAAATGGCCACTACTAGAAGGGTGTCCCACTTTTTGTTGTTTTGTTTATTTCACGGCATTTTTACCACTCCGTTGTTGGCACCGTGCCTTACATTGTAGCTCTTGCCACTGCCACTGTTGCAGATATTTCTTCTTTTGTTACACCACAGACCTTCGTTGTTTTCTGCCCCGCGACAGGTTTTGCCCCTTTTCCACCCTCCGAAAGACGCCCCGTAATACGCCTGACAAATGTTTTTAGAACGGAACGAATGCGCCGCCAACGTGCGCCGTTGCTATGGTTACAAGGACCTGCCGTCCGTGAATTGACAGCGAAGACGCTGGTTGTGTCACGGTTGCAGAAAATAATGCTCGACGTGACCTTTGCGTTCACGCTTGCATTTGTCACCCGGCGCCGGTGAAAGCGGCCGTGACACATGTGAGAGGCTTTCGGAATCTGCAATCGGAAGAAAAGATGCCAAACCCTTTTGATTGATTGCGCGTACGTTGGGCGCAATCGCCGTGTGTCAATAAGGGACATCCATTGTGGCAAATTCTTATTGTTGTGTGACTGTTTGGCTTTAAAACATTTTTTGTGGCAAAAATATATAAGCAGTGTAACTCGATAAGTGAACAAATCCCGGTCTAAGTGAAATAAGTTTAAGTGATCCTGCGCCGTACATTTTTCCCTCATAATCTGCTTAAAACACGGCGACGACGACGAGAACGACCGAGAAGCACGACACAATCCCGATCCAGTTCCGGTTCCGGCTTCCGGCCACATTCATGATGCCTTTTAACCACTTGTTAGCTGGGCGAAAATTTATGCAAATAAATAATGGTGCGAAAAGCAGCTCGGCAGCGCGCGCCCTGGGCTCGGCTCGACGTCCGCTCCGACGAGTGTTGCCACTTGCTAAGTAAATTCATAATTCAAACCATGAATTAGATCCATGGTGAGCCCCACTGCCGGCACTGCTGCTGCTGTGTGGCGCAATAAATGCTCGTGGTGATGTCGGTAAGAGGCGAATAAATAAATAAATAAATAAATATGAATTCATGTTGAAGATGCGTCTCCACTGGCCAAAGCTGCACCATCAGTCGCATTTTGATTTGCCGAATGCCCAGTCCCGGGGGGTACCTCCTCACCAGCAGCCACGTTCGCAGCGACTGTAAACGAGGGAAAACACAATTCATAATTTCTCATAAAAAATCTACAATGTTTCCCGGTTCTAGCGCCACCGGTTCCTCGTCGGAATGGCGCACGGTTCGCACAATTCCATTACCGATGCTTATTTACTTACGCGATGACCATCTGTCTCTCTCTCTCTCTCTCATTACAGGATGGCTCGGGCCGGCCAGCTGGGCTGCGTCGCTGTTTTCGGCCACGATCGTTGTGGCGCTTTGCCGCAGGAAGTCCACCCGGCTGACGGCCGTCCTCGGTGGGCTGGTGCTCGCCCTCGGCATCCTGTTCACATCCTTCGCCACGCAGCTGCACCAGGTAGCATTCAGTTATGGTAAGTAACGGCCTTCAGCATCCGGGCGGGGGCTGTTCAAACATCTTCCCACGAAAAATAGTCCGCATGTAGGCCGCGATCGTGCTGAGCTGGGCTTATGCGAGCGAGCTTCAATTTACATCTTTATTGGTCTTCATTCTCCCGTGTCGACGAGGCTCACACGGCTTTCGTAAGGATCCTCTTCATTCTACTCTCATTCGCGTTTTTTCGGATCCGTTATGCGGTGCCCAATTTGGTCAAACTGAGTAATATAAAGCTACACAAAATGGCAGTTTCAGTTTGCTTGATAATCTTTTTGTTGAAACCCAAAATACGTGTTATAAACATCATGCAAGGAGACACCCTAAGGACTAGTTTGGCAACGATCCGAGCATCGGATAGTCTTGTTATCCCATTTGTGGGCCCGTTTGTGGACCTCAAAACGACACTCACATTAAAGCCAATTATTGTTAGTGGCTTGTTGTCATCCATATGGCATCTTAAAGCTCGCATAAATAATTCATATATTCATTGCCCGGCCAGTCGTGTACGTCGCGCCAGACGAAAGCTCATTTAAATGGCATATCTATGCGATTGCTTCAGCCGCCAGGATATTTGCGGGTAAAAATAGCTTGCTCCATTACGCAGGAACTAAATAAAGTGCTTCATTGAATTTTGTTGTGTTCCATTGTGAACAATAAACGCTTGCGGCTCAGTTGAAGTCATTATTAAATCATAGCCACCCAGGATCTTCGTTAGAAATGGGCGCCTTGTCCAGATTCACAATTTTACGCACCATTTCAATCTAGTTACCAACGTTCAATTTTGGTTCCAGTCGCATGTTACGGTACATGTGTTTCCGCTTCATATGGCTTATCTCGAATGCGGTTCCCTCCGGAACCCTGCTAGGCTAGCGAAAACACATTGTACCTGTCCGAGAAGAATTATCCGTATCCCGGCAGAGTGCCTGGCCATCGAGGACTGGACCTCACCCACTGGTTCACTTTTACGGCCAATACGGCTTAGGGAGTCCATTTGCTCATCTTCTCCCGCGCTGGTCGTTGTGTTTACGGCATCGTATCTGATCTATAGTTCCTCTTCTCGGTGCGTGTGGTGCTCTGTGTGCCGTGTAGAAGATATAAAATTGTCAGAGGTTTTTATTTGGCTGCTTCCAAAAGTTATGTTCACCACAGCCCGAGCCGAGGCCGGGTCACCTGGCAGCTATTCGGAGAGCACTTCCTGTTGCGGTGTTAGCCTTGGGAAGCCACAGAAAAATAGGGCGCTTCTTCGGGTCGTGTGGTCTCCCGAAAGCCGATGTTGCTGTTGTTGTTTGATTTGTTTTATGGCACTTGCGTCTTGCCGTGTACGATACGTGGAAGTCACGAGTACTATGGCTGCCACTGGGAGCGGCGAGAAAGGCTTGATCGCATCGGCTTCATTATGGATTATGTTTCTGCTCCGCATGCAGCCGTCTGCAATCAACATTTGCCCCCGATAGGATCGCAGGGCAGCCCTCGTTTCCAAAGGACACCGAGGCGGACCGAGGTTCGAAACTACTTACAATTCGTTTGCGTTCGGTACGGTTGGGTTCACTTCACCGACCGACCGACCGACCGACCGGGAGACCGTTCGGAGTCATCCAAGCCGAAAGAATGGCGAATGTACGATTAACCCAGATATTTTCCACTACCGGTGGTGGTGGTTCCGTCCCGTTGACCATGTGGCATCCACCCTTCGAGCCACTTCGGCACCGCCACCGAAACCCATTTCTGCCTAATTCCATCCGCTCTCCCCTCGGCTCGGCCTTCGGTCAGCGCAATTGTCCTTTGACCTTGGGGACTTGGGGAGCGAAACACCACAAAGTTCCGGCAGCCCCTACCTCGAACACCACACTAACCCACATTTTGACACCGTTCGTCGTCGTCGTCGTCGTCGGTAGCATCGCTGACAGGCAGACAGGACTCTCTATTCCCGTTTCAAGCAGAGCCTACTACTTCACGGTTTAGCATTTTCCACATCCTTCGCCGGGGTCTCTTTCTTTCTTCTTTCTCTCTCACTCAAACGGTTGTCGGCTCGGCGTCATGGCGTCCTTTGCGCCGAACCCATCGTCATTATCCTTTTTCTCTCTGTATTGCAGGCGTCATCGTTGGTATCGGTTCGGCGATGGTTCGAGAGTCGGCCGCCGTTATGCTGGGCCATTACTTCAAACGTCGGAGACAATTTGTTGAAATGATCACCATGTCCGGCGAGGGTGTCGGTGTGGCGCTATTTTCCGTCATCTTGAAGGAAGGCGTCGGGTAAGTCGAGCCGTTTAGTTGCGATATGGTCCCTACGGTTTGTCCCGTCCCGTCTACCTTGTGGTTGTTTATTGTCCCGGCATGGCCAAAGAAGGCACACATCGCAGCTTTGATCGTAATATGAGCAAGGCTCACAGCCTCACTGTTATTTTGTCTGTCAACTTGAAGTCTGACATTTATTTCGCTTCGCCCTTATTTCCGAAGTTTCCGATGTCCTACTTTTTCCCATCTTCAACTCTTGCCACCGTTGGGCGTATCTCTTACCACCGGGGTAAGCTGTAAAGGAAACGAAAATCAAATCTAACCAGCAAAAAGATTATTTTCCTTTTAGCCCCGTTGCGTGAAGGCTTCGTGGAATCGGTTTCGCTTATCGAGCTTTTCGGACTCACCGTTAGCCGTTCGCTGCGCCAGAGAATCCACCGTCGGGTTGGCTCTCAATTTCAGCGAGCAAACATCACGCGCTAACGTGGAACCCAAGCGTAGCGAAATCAATCACCACCGAATCGCACCAGGATTCAGTGAAGTGAACGGGCCGGACTCTACACAATCAGTCAGTGTGCGGTTTTTGAACGGTGAACGACGGCTTCCGATGATGGCATGGCCAACAGAAATCCATTATCATTTCCTCCCGCGGATGAGGGCATCCGCTGTCGAGTTAGATTGGAACCATCCGACCCATCACCGTACATCGGGCAATCGATCAGGCAGCGATGGGATATTTGAGGCTTAAAAAAGGAAGCCCGATTATTAGTTCTGAAATGAGCGAATTACTATTTCTAATATTGCCACAACTTTCTTGAGCCCAAGGAATAGGGTTAAACTTTTTACAAAAGAAACATACCTTCTTCTTTCCGTTCGATCGGAATCCTGGAGCCCTAACTTAAGTTCTGGATTTATGGAGCTTCAAAATCACGTGCAAAAACTTCCCAACCACCCGGAGGCCATTTATGGAAGTGTCTGCCCGCCAAGTGTCTTGCCCGCCCCTTTCTCACTTTCACTCTCTTGCGCGGGCTCCTCTCGGGAAGTAGGTAAAGATTTTGCAGCATAATTCGTAGTAAGGACGCCGGCGGGCAGTAAATAATTCCTTCAATCCGTCGTCAGCCTAGCCGGCTGCCGGGTCTTCAACTCGTTGTGTGTTGCGTTGGAGAGGCCGACCCCAGAAACACGCACTCGCTTTGTGGCACACAATGGAGCAGGGATCAGCAGGATCTCCGTTGTCTTATTATGTTTACCTTACGCCGAATGTCCTGTCACTTATGCCCGGGCCCGAGCCCGGCCCGGGCCATAATCGCTTTCACGATCCGGTGGGGATTTTTGTGACGCTTTCCTCGCTTCTCTCGCTTCCAGGAAGATGGGTTGGCGACTCGGTCTGCAGGCCGTCACCGGGCTGGTGTCGTTCAGCTTCTTCATGGGACTGCTGTACCGGCCGGCCTCACTGTACCATCCGCAGCGGCGCGCGATACTGCACTTGAAAAACCAAAGGAAAAAGGTAACCCGAGCTTTCTGCGTGCTGTAAGATGATTGTTGTGTCCTTCCGTCACAGTCCTTCCGGCGCTTACTACTGCGGGGCCACCATCGCAGCCCTCTGACTGTCCAAAAGAAAATGGTTTCGAAGCCTCGGCGTCATTAAAGAACAACTCATCAAAAATCCCGATTCGTAATGCTTAACAAGTTAAAGGGGTTAAAGGGAAGAACTTTTCCAATCTGAACCCTAATTTTCTTTCATCGTCAATATTTCGATTCCGCAGGTGAAGGAAAAGAAAACTCACGTCCGTACGCCGAAGCCACCGTTTCTCGATTTCACGCCCCTAAAGTCGTCGTCGGTGCGAATGCTGTCCATATCGGCCTCGGTGGCCGCACTTGGCATCTATTCTCCGATATTCTTTCTGGTAAGTCTGGATTCGTGTGGACCCTTCCGTAGGCCCGTAGGAGGGTTTTATTTCAGCCCCCTGGATCCGTGTGTGAAGCGGAACGAACGCAAACACCCGGCATCCCGGCAAAGGGATCCGCCCATGGGTGGATCCGTTTTCTTTTGCTAACTAAGGACGCAAAAATAGCCCGACCGTCTGCCTGCGGGGCGTAAATCAATCAACATATCGGACCGGCTCGATTGAGAAGAAAATTGATTCCCAGCTCTGAACCAACCAATATGAAGTTGGAATCCGGAATCGAGCGAAAAAGGACGAATCGAACATTGCGTGATGGTAAAAAGTTGTTCACCAGTTAGCGGTGTTTTAAACGATGATCCTTAACACCCCGATGACCGCACATCGCACGGTACCAACAACATTAATCGTTTGGGACAAAATGAGTCCAAAATTCCTGGTCGGGTTGCGATTAGCGACCGAGAGAGAGGGAGTGTTTCAATTTGCTCCATAAAATCGCCCCACCGCCGCAAGCTGTCTCAAATAATAATTCAATTCCCGGCGTCCATCAGTGTGACCACTCGCACACATACATACGTAGAATTACCACAAAATGGCCACCGCACTGCAGGAAATAAGCGTTCGCGTTCGCGTTCCGATAGCACCCCGGGTGGGCTTCCATTAAATCGTCATTAAGCCGCAGCTTTCCACGTTCCAGTTCGGTTCGGTTCAGGACTACATGTCCCGCCCGCACGATCCGGCCACTAATGGGGGAAAAATCGCACGGACACGAATCGTGCGAAGTAAAATGGTGGCTAATACCTTTATTTATTAGAAACACTCAGCCCTCGGTCGCTCAGCCAACGATCGTGTGGCGCTCTCGTGGGGCGCAGAGGATTGAAGGGCACGCAAAGGGATTGTTCCATGGTCCAAGCTTTTACACCTACGTACCGGCCCAGACCACGGCATTTGCGGTACAGTTTTGGGGGATTTCAGTTTAATCGCTTTAGCCGTCTCCCGTTTTTCGCTCTTTTTAGTCCTTGCACGGGTTCAGCGAGGGCTACGACATGCAGGATCTGGTGCTGCTGCAAACCTTTCTCGGACTGTCGATAGCGTTAGGCATAGTGTTTAGTGGTTCATCGATCAACAAGACGCTGGAAATTTCCTTCCGGAAGGTGCAGATATCGCGTCAATATGTTTGTCAGGTAAGAACGGCCCGCTGATGCTGATGCGGATGTCAAACGAAACCGAGTTTAACCACAACGATGTTCGCTTCCCGGGGCGGCTGGCAGGGCTGTGTTACGTTAGTGTCACTCTCGCTATTAGTGTTATCGGCCGTGGCCGACTACCGGGGCCTCTGCTTTTCGGCGTGGGCCTACGGACTCGGGCTCGGCGGCTATCGGTACACCTTGAAGATGCTGGCGATCGAGCGGATCCGCGGCAAGTACTTCTCCAAGGCGTGGGGTTTCATCAAGGGAGCGGAGTCACTGCCGGTGCTGTTCGGGGTGCCCCTGTGCGCCTTCCTGAACGACTCCTCGCACCGGTATGGCCGAGCCGGTTACTACATTTGCGCCGCCAGCGCCGCCATCTCCGCCATCATCCTGTTCTTCGTCGGCTACCCGGACGGGCGCAACATGAAGTACTCCACTAATGGGTAAGTCGAGCCCTGGAGCCCGAGCGTTCGCTGTCATCACTGTTCCGTTCCGCTCGTCGGGTCACCCGCAGGTCCATCACATCACGCTGCACGGTCCCGACGTCCTCGAGCGCCGACTGTCAGCATATCCTGGATCGCAGCTTTTCCTCGCACCGTTACAACAACCCACCGTGGTACGGCGGGGGCACCAACACGCTCGCCACGAACCTCTCGAACGGTTGTCACGGAACGACAGGCAGCTTCAGTGCGGCGGCCGGCCCTCCGGGCACACTGCAGCGTGGCCTCTCGACGAGCCAATTCATGAACGGTGGTCTGAACCTGTCCTCGGGAGCAACGGCCGGAACGAGTGGTACCGCTGGTCACCTGCTAGGCAACAGCCAGTCCGTCGATAATCCGCAGCCCGGTCCGGCCGGCGGTGGTCAGCCCTTCGGCAGCTATCACAGCCCGTACTGCGGCCAGGCGGGTTCCGGGACGATGCCGCATGGCCGGCTGCACAAGAGCCTCTCGTTTGCGTTCCAAACGCCGATGTTCAGTGACGATCCGGTCCATCACACGTGCCAGCTGGCATCGTATGCGGCGGATTATCCTCCGAGCCGGTGCTACTCCAGGTGGGTCCTTAATTTCGTGCCAATTAGCGTAGACACCGGTCGAATATGTTTCGAAGGCCCCAAAATGCAGACCGGCTTGTTAACGATCCTGACAGGACCGTCCCGGCTAAAGGCAGCGACAACGCATCTAAGAAATTTGTAGAATTTCCTCTACCAAGCCGTGTTTGTTCGGACCGAAACGACGACTGGTGTTAAAGTCCTCGCCCTGGAACCCTTCTGGAAAAATGTGGCCACAGCTAATGAAGATTAAAATATGCGAAATGAAGCAGCGACCCGGGCCCAACCAAAAGATGTTAAACACATTTAGAAGGATCCGGCAACCGGTTGCTACGACAGTCGTCGGGCTGCCCAGGCCTACTACGACTCCTTTTGCCGGGAGAAAAGGTACCAGCCGTAGGTAATGTGTCAAACTGGAGCAAGAGTTGTGTTTGACAGTTACACTCTCTGGTGACACTTTCCCGGCCAGATTTACCCGGCTCTAATACCCGGCCAATAATCATTCAGCAAACGCTGGCCCGAGAGTTGCTTAAGCCCCTCTGTTGGACTTTGCTTAATGTGGGCAACATTTGTTTGGCTGTCGTGTCACGTTCCGCGTTGAGGAGGATAATAAATTTACTTAAATTATTTTCTCACCAGATTTAGCCCACTGGCTGGTCTGACGTGATGCCGCACGCCGCACCACAACCGACCGTCACCAAATCCACAGGGGACGGTGAAAAATTTCTTGGTGCTTAGCAGGATTTATGGAGTCACACAAAACCGATTTATCTAACTTTTGGCTGCTGTCACGAGAAAGTGGTTCTGAAGAAAGTTCTCCGAGCCGACCGAATAGCTTCATGAATAATTCAGTAAATCGCATAATAGTTGTTAATTTAGTTGGCTCTGGTGCTGATAAAAGCATTAACCGATCGATTTTATCCTGCGAACCCTCTCGGGGCCCCCCGCGAAACATTATTCATAATCGCATAATCAAAATCAAATAATGGCGCCCCGTTTCGAAACTAATAAAATAGAAAGGGGCCACCGAAAAGTTTTCGACAGCAGACAGGGGACAGTATTGCGATCGGTTATTGGTTTCTTTGTTTCAGCCCCCGGCCCGTGTGGCCAAACTTTCTCCATCGCCCCCCCCACCCCGTTGATCAACGTCAATTATCGAGCTTAAACACATTAATAATGCTGGCCGAAAGTAATAAATTCCCCGTTCCGCACGCACGCAGGTGTGAAGTTCACAATCCGTCAGCGGCAGCGACACCGGTGACGGTCCACCGTGACACTCGGCAGCAGAGCTTCCGTTCCGGTGGGCAGACGGGTCGCACCCAGACCCAGGGCACACCAGGGCGTCAGCGAAGCGTGGGGCAACAGCATCAACCGTCAACACCGCACCACCACCACCACCTTCAGCAGCAGCATCCGTACCATTATCCTCCTCATCAGACCCAGCAACGGCATCATCGTCATCCGCATCATCAGCATCAACTGCCACCGTATCCGGCAAACGGGCTCCAGTATCAACCGTCCCGCAGCCGTAGCGTTCCGGAGGGGCTGGGCGGGCGGCCGGGGCCGGCCACCGGGGGTGCGTTCGCCGACTGTCACTGGAATCACTGCCACTGGACCACCGCCAGCGGGGTCAACTTCTGCCGTCCGAATCGCCCGATTCAGGTGGTCGAGCAAATCACGACGTCCGTTTGACTAAAGTTTAAAATTCTCAAGTTCTTCCTGTGCATCTCGCTGCACCTGCTGGAGGGACTGTTTTCGTAGAGCAGCACCTGGATCACGGACCCGGCGCTCTTTTCGAGAACTTGAGCCAACGGAACGACTCGTCATTAGAATTAAATTCCGCGAAGGTCAAGCGAATGTCGAACGACTAGTTACAGCGTTTGGGGCGATCGGAATTGTGTGGGAAAATCAGTTGTGAAAAGCGCAAACCGAACCGAAACACGCAAAAATTCAACATTAATTCTCGAAATCGATCGGCTCGATTAAACGGTTGTTTTCATGGAAAGTAAAGTCGACGCACAAAACGGCCCACGAACAAAGAGCGAGACGACCAATTTTCATGCCCCTGGCGTTCGGCGTGGGGCCTTCTAATTAAATTGCAAATTTTCCACCGATCATCGCGTGCAAGTGCGCCCACCACTCGAATCCAATCAGTAGACCTGCGGGGCCACCGTTTTGCGTTTCCATCTCGGTTGTTGACTAAAGAAGCGGCTTTTTATCAGTTTTTAGATGCCTCTTTTTCGGTGCAAAATGGGCATTTTAGATGGAGAATGAAATTATTGTCGATCGAATTCCAAATCGTCACGCGCATTAGCGCACCGATAATCGTATCGGTTCCACCGGGTATCCTTTTTCCCCCCGTGAGGTTCCAATTGTGACATAAATCGTGTGCGTGATTGTTTCGGATAAAATATTAAATTATAATTACGTGCCCGACAGCTCAATCGGATTAGTGGAGGAGCCAGTCGGGACTAGGCAGACGGGGGCGCAGAAACTGGCGGCGGTGGCCATTTTAGTGAGTAGAGGCTTAGAGCGAAATATAAAAACGCGTATATAAATAAATAAAATGAACGATGGGGCACACATTCGGGCTGGCACGCACTAGGTGGCCTGTCCCGGTGAATGCACCTCCTAAATCCATAGTCAAAATCCTAACGAATTCATAATGTTGATTAGTGCAAATTATTATCAAACGGCGAGGTGTTCAGAACCGCGAGTCGGGTCGGGCGATAATTATAACAATGTTTTCCGATGTGTGTTTCGTTCTAATTTATGTGTTACGCTGGTGAGACGAGTTAGAGTAAGTTTGGTATTCGGAGGCGATTCAGTTGAGTATCCGTTTTTCGGGGAGCGCGTGATTCGAGAGAGAATATTTAATAAACAGTTGATTTTTAAACTGAAACGCTCGTTTGGTTGCTTCAATGACTTATTGTACACTCAATTGTTGATCGTGGATAATGCACTCTAGCCATTCATTCTCGGAATGTGGCAGCGAATTAATTATGCATTGCTCTTTTGTATTGGTTTTCAGCAGTTTCAAATTTGCAACACTGGTTTGCAGAACACCCTCTCCGTTGTGGCCACTAGTGAATAATTAAGGTTGTGGCTTCAAATTAAAAACCTATCCTTTAAAAGCATCACACAAAAACGACCAGCTTTAAATGTCCACATAACAAGCTCTCTATCGCTATATCGCCTTTACGGAATCAATTATTCACCGGGCAGCGCATAGGTTAACGGATCATTCGTCATTTTCAATCGTATCTCTCTTTCGCTCATAAACATTATTTGGCAATAAATTATCTGTTGGTCATTTTTATCGCAAACGAAACGATGGGAAACAATTATCTACCAAGGAGTCAACGATCATTTGTCGGTGGTGAAACAAACAATTTCATTATAAAAATTAATTTTCGCCGTTTGCTCGAACCCGATCTCAATCGATTTAAAGGGAATGATATTGGGAATGGAGAGCCTTCGTTAGCACTATCTCTTAATGGGCGATAGTTTCCCGTAGTGCAGCATGTTTTCCAAACACGAATCCGACTGAAAAGACGGTTATTGCTCAGTTCCTCATTATTTTTACACTCACCGCATCCGGGTGCTTGGGACGAATAAAAACAGTGAAAACAAGAAAGAACTGTTCCGTTTCTAGCAAAGCTAATATCCCCAACGACGACGACGACGACGACGACGTGACTCGATATGTCCGCCGGATAGCAAGGAACCCGTCGTAACTAACCGAACGCGCTGCCTTCTAGTGAGTCCAGCAAAAAGGACACCCTTTGTTTTATGTCCATTACTTCCCGCTGCATCCAGGGGATTGAGAAAGTTGCACAAAGCTCCAAGGACCGCTGGTCCCGGTGGGCGAAAGTAAAGTGAGCGAAAAACTGGAAAATGAAATCATAATAATGGTCACAATTTCGGTCACATTTTTCATCCTATTTGAACGATTTACATTCAGTCGGTGTTCGGAGTCCAGCAGGATGTCCGGAGCAATGAGCGACACGGCGAACGAAAAGCCATTCGGTGAAGCAGCTGAAGGTTTGCACTGCATTCACTTAAAAGAAATGTTTGCCCATCTTGATGGGGCAGGCAGAATGCACTCTCCGGATGGACCGATAATCCCTGGTGCATCCCGTCGGAGGAGCTTTTAAGTCTTGCCATTTCGGTCCGTCCATTTCGAGATCGAGATTTCAAATCTCGGTCGGTTGATAAAAGTCTGTTGCGTCGAGTGAACTGGACCGGAACTACCCTGTTCGGGCCAGGCCACAGAGTGGTTCGTGTTCGTGAGGGCATCGTTTTATGGTCGAGTCGATTGCACACAGTTCCAAATTGCTTCCGCAAATCATTCGTTGAATCCCGCACAATCTCATCATTCGCTTCCTTTTACGAGACAATGGATAGTTTTATCGAACGTTTTTCAGGTTCTCGAAGCAGCCCTTATTTAACGGGGCAAACGGGAAATGAGAGCAAATAAGATGTTGCTTGGAAGGTTGGTTAAATGTCGGAGGGATTACGTTAACGCTTTGCAAGGTGGAAGAGTCAAATGAAATATTCATACGCAGCAGAAACAACAAATTAAAAACGAATTTCATCGAGGGAGCATAATTTGTGTCGCCAACCAAATACCGAATTAATGTAACACCTACGGCCGTCCTTGTTTAGGAGGCGATCCCATACGGGACGAGTCTCTCCGAGCTGGTTTTCGAATACCAGAACACCAGAACCGCCATTAACCTAACGACGGCTTTGCAGGCTGTCTTCGCCGACAGGGAAAAAGGCTGCTAAGCCTACTGGATGGACGCCCGTTGAAAGCTCTTGTATCTTATCATTCTGCTAGGATAACTAAATCCTTCCGGTGAGAGGCAGACAGCGCACAATGTGGAAAAGGCGTTCAGAAACCAACTTCAAAAATTGTGGGTTTTGTATATATTCTCATAAAATAGATAAGTTAACTATTGCAAAACCGAATTTTTAGCTTTCTGCGTTGCGTATATTCCGAGAATTCATCTGTCAAAGTGGAAAGCGCGATAAATTTACTACTTAAAACAAATTTTTATCTTTTTAAATTAGTTGTTTAAAAATTCCCACATTTTTTTTACACTCATAAGACGTTAGATTGAGTGACGATGAGTTGAATTCAAACAAATCACATGCAAAGAAAATAATAAAGTTGAAAAAAGTTCGTAGATTCTTCCTAAAATCAAATATGTCCGCCTTTGTCGTACAAATTTCCCACTGTGCAGCGTAGGCTTTATTGTCCGGATCCCCACTGTTGCCTACTTTAAGGCGTATCGAAGCAGACGGCGCAACAGAGCTTTGACAGAGAAAAAGCTAAGAAGCGTGGCAAATTTTCAATTTCAAAACATTGGTTTGTTGAACTTTAATTTCAATCGAACCCAGCGATCATTGGTGGTAAATGATTGGTACAATTTGAATCTAAATTGAGACATAAATTATTAACGGAAGGAATCATGCACCGGAACTTAAATCGTCTTCTTTGGTGGAGCACCCCACTTTGACCGCCATTTCGTACGAAGAAAAAGTGTACTTCCGTTCTCGATTTATTACGCATACGCAATTGCACGCCGCGTTTCTACCGGTCGCTCCAAATGTTATTGAAGATCGGCGTGAAATATACCCCATCCGGCAGCAATAGAGAAACAGTAATCCTACCGAAACTGCAAGCCGCCCGAGGCCACGCAGTTAAAACATCAATTTCCATTTCCTAATCCATGCTTTTATTGCAGCCGCTATCAAGGCTTAAACTCAAAACCAGTGTGCACGTGTGTGACCGCTGGTATCAAGATTTATGGCACCGTTGACCCATTCCCCATCGGAACCGGAAGTGCTAAAGGAAGAAGCAAACGACTCCATAAAAGAGTGTGAAAAATGGAGCTCTTCTAAGCGGACGGCGCGATGGAAATGAAGCCCGGAAGACAGGATAGTTCCAAAGGAGCGCTTACCCATTCAGCCAGAGCATACGGCTGGAGCTGGAGCTTCGATGCGACTTGGTTTTGCCCCTATTCCTTATCCCATCCGGATGCGTCCTTGTGACAGCGCGGCCATATGCAGCATATGCTCGTTCGTGAAATGAATAACGAAATGAATGAATCGAAACCATTCCTGCGCTTCCGGAGCCGGGGCTTGCGGAGTGCCACCGTCGTCGTCATCACCCGGGACGAAGGACAAACGTGGGCGTTCTTTCTAACCCCGTCAGAACGACGAGGACTTTTCTATTTGCGTTTTCGAAGCACTTCCAAGCTTCGTACGCGAGTTTCGCTAACTCACAATGCAAAGACCGCATGCTCGTATCGAACAATAGACGAGCAGCCACCCGGGACTTTCTTTGTACCGGGAGCTATTTATTGTACCACGAACGACAATCGCTAATAAGGCAATGGATCATAAAAAACGAACTCGAAAAGCACGGTTCCACGCGAACGATCACTCAACGCGAGTCAATCAATCGAGTCGAAGCGTATGCTCCGGAAAGGGGCTACCAAATAAGCAAGTTATAAAATCTATGTTTTATTGCGTACAGCGATTCCTCCCAATCATCACCAAAACCGGAAACATCTTCATTCGTCGTCGTCGTCGTCGTCGTCGTCGTCGGCGAACAATCGCACTCCATCAGCGGGTGGCTTTACACACAACATCAACACCGAACATCGGGGAGCAATAAATAATATTCTTTTCATCGCCATCCCCCGGCTTATGGGATAATGATGAGTAGCTCTAGGTGGCTGGCGGCGCGCCGAAAGAAAGCGTTCCGTCGGGACCCAGCCGTCTTACGAAGCCCATGTGTGCCTGTGTTTCTTAGATCGTAGGAGCAACGACGCGGCCACGAAAGCCTACTTTGGGAACGAAGAAGAGCCTCAGACCATGATTGAATTTGCTATTTTCCATGGGCAATAAAACAGAGATTTCGTGCCCAAATTCAATCCAATAGCGCCACGGTGGGCGACGACAACAGATTGGTCAATAATCGAAACAAGGCCATTTTCTTGTTTGCTTTTGTAATGTCTGATTTCTTATAACAGCAATAGTTTTGGGGAAGACTGCGTTTGCGGCCTAGAGTGGCCCGCAGAGCCCACAGTGAAAGGATTTTTTTTAACCGCCCAGCTGTGAGTGATTTCCCACAGTGCGTCCGCGTGAATTCCGTGTCCTCCGGTGTGCGGCAAGCCGCTAGAGTAGCGGGATACATAATTTTATTTTTTGTCTTGCACCTTGTTTGGGAAGATTGCTTATTTTGTGTAGCATTAACATTCACATTCGAGCGGATGGAGAGAGACATTTTGCGTCGCCTTCTTCGGTACATCGACTGTGGATGAAGGACCAATACAGGACGACAACAATTGACGGCATTATGCGAAGCATCCCAGCATTCGGCTCCAAAAACGAACGGAAGCTGCTGAGATCTAAGCAGCCTGTGCCATGTTGTGGCAGAGTATTTGTAGAGCAATGATTTGCCCATACACGATTTGCTGGTCGAAAAGTCGGATCGAAAAAGTTCGATTTTTCTTCTCTCTCTCGCGCGAAGTACGATGAAGAGCCACCAGTCGCTGATAAGCGTAAGAGATGGGAATCCCGAAACCACTGATAAGGTAGCGACTTTTTGCAAACAAACACAGTGCGCCATGATGGATTTTGTGATTTGTTTTTCGATCAACTTCGCTCATTTCAATTTCGCGTCGGTGTCTTTCTTCTGGGCCCCGGGATTTGGCATCATCTACCGGTTCTACTGCGGGGCTGAGGGAAGCGAAAATGCAAATCTAACGATTTTCGGGTAAACACGCGCCTTCGATGATGACGACGGCGCGGTCGCGGCCATAACGATTTTCCAATTCACCATTACGACGTCACTGGCGAGGTATCGTAAAAGAAAATGTTAGATCCCCGCCCGATAGTTTGGGCTGAAAGTGAGGGAAACTTTTGCCTCACTCCCGACTCCCGATCCCGCTCCATAATCGGATGTGTGCCAAATGATGTGCCATGGTTCGGAATTTAACGAACAAAGTTGTTACTCCGTTCGCACCGCGCGGTCACCGCGACTGTTTGGCTTTTAGGTTAAGTTGTTAAAAGCTATTGCAAATAGCGTGTTTGAGTTTCAGGCTCTTGGTTTGGGGGGGAGCCATGTGTCGCGTTGTGATATGTCGATAATTTAATGCAACAGCGGTTTTCAAATGAAAACTTTTCAGCCATCATACAGCATTGATGGCAGCGTTGATGAGCCCTTAATAAATGGTTACCAAATCGGTTTAAAGATCAATCGGAGGGATGGTCGCACTTTATCACCCACTTTACTAAATACCATTTCCAATCTAAGGCCAATCGAGGTCTGCCCTCTGCCTGATTCCAGTCTGCACACACAATCGGACAGTGATCGGAAGCTTCGGTATATGAAATTACCTTCCCATTACACCGGAAGCGGAAAGAGCATCCCACGCCACCATCCTGGAGCTGGAGGGACTTGGATGTCTGTTAATTGCATTTGTTCCACATCCTTTCTTGCCCGGGGCCGGTCACTTCGGCCGGCCACCACCGACGGAAATTAGATAATTCGATGACGAAGACAGTGGCGAGGCTGGCGAACGATGGGGCGAAATTGATGATTCCAGCCACTGCCGCTGAGTGCCCCGAAAATGAACACGAACCAGCCGAAGAGTAGAACAAAAAAAGCCGAGCCTCGGAATTACATTTCAATCATCGGGCGTTAGAAAAGGTTCTGGGCCAAACGACGGGCCCAGTTGCCGGTGCGCGTTATTGGGAATATATTTTCTGACATCCCATAAATCAGCGGCATCGGCTCGAGAAGAGCGAAACACGAGGGGCCGAACTAATATGTTTCGATCTATTTTTTAAGGAGCCAATTTTGTCTCGAGGAACTGCAACTTTCAGAGCTATGCTCAAATTATCTCCCCAATTTGGACAAACATTTAACAAATTCGATAAACATTTAACAAAGCGTATGTAGGCATGGCATTAAACTTGCAAGGACTCTTTTCATCTTCAGCCATCCGACAGTAACGGTCTGCTTCATTATTAGCGTAAATGGCCCCCGGCCCAGTACACGATCGTTTGCCAAAAACATGCCCCAAACGCTTCCTGCATCGGATTGAAAGCTAAACGTCGTTACCGGAGGCATTGCTCCGGTGACTCCGTCGTGGTACTCCTCTCCGCTCGACGGACTCCGGTATCGAATGCGAATTAGTAAATAATGCTCCCCACATGCTATCTCGTCGTGGGTCGCCGGCGGCATTTCGGCTTTCGCCGGGCCAACCGGAAACTCATTGGGTTCGACATACCGCGGCGAGAACCGCGTCGTCCTCATCGTCGTGGTCCCCAGCGAAAACATAAACATCTTTATTCTAAATCCAAACACGGACGACGATCCGGTACAGCCAGCGCGGATGCGCGTGCTGCTCGGAGCGTGTTTGAAGATTAAAGCGCGCCAGAAGCCAGCAGCGTTTCGGCCGCCGCCGTTTGATCTGTGTCCTTGCTGTCTTTATCTGGCTCGCAACTTCCGAGCCTTATCCTTCCGCGACAGGCGACAATCAAACCGACGGCACACCATCATCATTATGATCGACGGCAGCGGCGGCGGTTGGCAGGATCCGAGAAGCCACCAGAAGGTTGTGGGTTTATTGTTTTGTGCTGGAAAGATAAAAACGTCCTACGGCGCCACAGCCTTATTAGCGGCCGTTTTTGGAGTGGAGTTTCTTTTCTTTCCGAGCCGGGCTTGGTAAACTTTTTGCAGCCCTTTTTGTTGCGTTCCACTCCAAACACACAAAACTCCGTCCGTAAAATGGCATAAGTGGAAGAACGGATACGCGGCCCGACCGGGTACCCGGGAACTGGCAAAGCCGAGAATGCCGACGGGTGGGCGAGTTAAAGCTTATTAGAGATGTTTTGCATTTCTTTTCTTCGGCGCCGGAGTGTGCTTATGCATGGCTAAAGCCTCTTTAATTATTAACAGCTTTCGGAGGGGCTGCTGCAATGCGATGTTCCGTCGGGTGGTTCCTCTTCAGATCTCGAATAATACCCTTCGAGTTGGCAGCGGTGGAGCTTAACTCAATTCAACATGGGTTTCGGAATTAGATTTGCCAATGATTCAAAAACAAAACCGGGAGCCACACTCGTTTGTTATCAATTATCCAAACGAGTAATATCATTCATCCGCCATCTGCCTACGTCACGTGAACGCGCGGCTTAACTCTACTTTGCCTTTCAACAGCCGGCCAGAAAAATGTTATTCTAAAAAAAGCCCCAAATAATGCTTTATTCATGTGCGCCAAATCTGCGATGCTAAGCGCCCAGCGGAATGGCGATCGAAGCTAAACGAATCAACATATTTTCTCATCGCCTCGTTCCACTTTCCGGCCGGCGGATCTGCGGACTGGTTGCGTCCGGCGCCCAAGACCTTTGGCCGCGTATGGCATGTCAACGCCCTGCGGTGAGCTACACCCGGACGCATCTGCTTGCTGTTTGCCAAACCGGCATCGAACCGAACCGGGTCCCTCCGGCGAAGAATGGTGTCGTCGTTGCAGTGTGATAAGAACTGGCACTACCGGGATGCATAATGTCATGTAACACCGCTCTGATCCTTATCGGAACGCTCTCTCGTAAGACTTTCCAGGGTCGTGCATCGATGTACGAAAATCTGCATCGTCGTCGTAAGTCTACTTACGGCTAAGCCAGGCTCAAGCTGTTGCTGTAACAGAGTGCGAACACTGTTGGGGCATTTTTCGTGAATGAAACATTCAGCCGGATCGTCGCTTTAAATCGTACTTTAAAGACGGGCCCCATGCTGCCGGTCCCATTGCCCCAAAAAGAGGTATGTCGTCAAATTAGTGCGCCTCAAAGATTGCACCCGTGCGCGCGATGCCGTCGATGGCAAAGTAATGAGGAAAGGGCCCGCGGGACAAAACAAATCCTATCATCATCAACATCAACCGTGAAAAGCGATACGTGCGGGAAGATACGCTCGCTACAAATCCGGGCTATCAGCAGCAGCACCCGCCACCAAACAGCGCCAAACGCCGCGGCGTACGACGTCGGCGTCCACATTATGCAAATCATTATCATCGCCGTCACCTACAGCATCATCATTATGGCCCCCGGTTCGGAGGGCCTTCGCCTTCGCCTATCCGTATTCAGGCGGTGTACGGAGTCCATTAAAGAATGGCTTTGCGGGTTGGCGTTCTTTTCTCCACTCCTCGCTGCTCGTTGACTTCGTCTTGACACAAAAGTACCTTCACCGGGGTCCTTCCTTCGTCTGCTCGCCGAGGAATCGGATTTGACGGATGCCCCAGCTGTTGGTGCTGGTCGGCGGCTGCGGCGGATCATGATGATGGCGGTGATGACGATGATGATGATGTTCTCCACATGTCACCGTTTATCAAATTGTTTCAGCACGCACCATCTGCCTACGCTGACGGTGTCCTACATACGCCGGTTCTCCCTCTCTCGAGGGGATGCAAATCATTCTCGTTCGCGTTCGTGGTGCTGTCAATGAAAAAAAAACACACAAAGAGAGCAACAAATCGTATCACATTGCGTTACGCAACAGCTTCCGGGGCCCTCGCAAAACCCCAAACGGGGATCGGCATGAACGAATAAGTTATTTATTAATTTCTTTATGCCTCGGCATTGAGATGTGCGCGCGAAATTACCAAAACTGGCTTCTCTCGTCGACTGGCTGGCTGCTATAAATAAGAGTAAGGTGCGCCCACAACAATCTGGCGGGCGAAAGACCGAAGACGTTCTTAATAAACAGCTGGAAATGGTGCAACATTAGCGTAATGCCAATTCATCCATCCATCGGTTCGTGATTTGACGTTGCGTTCTGGACTACGCAGGAAACTGGCACGTGAGGTACGCCGGAACGGGTGGCAATCGGTGGCAGTGAAAAATGAAGCAACATCGAGCGTAATCTTGTTTATTCATCACTCCGGTCCGGAAGGAGTTTCGTGTTGTTTTCCGCGCCCGACGCGCTTTGTTTTTTGACGCTTCCAATGCGGGGAAAAGGTCTGGAGAATGCGAATTTTCCGTCGCGGAAAACCATAAATCATCGCAGCGTTCGCGTGATGCGCTTCCGTTTAACGATATTCGCATCCGGCGTTTAGAGTTCTTTTTGTACGCCGTGTTGTTTAGATGTTGGGACGGAATAGCGAAAAAGGACGACGTATACTTTGATCGATTTCGCGTAAACAGTTAGAGTCAATTGGGAGGGCCCACTTTTGTTTGCCTATTAAAAATGGTTGACTTACCTGTAAAATTAACCGATACAACCCGGGACAATATGAAGCTTAGCTCGTGGCGGAATGAAATTAAATTAATATCGTTCAATGAACAGTCTTTGAAATCGCTTCAAGTGTTGTATGGACGACGCCAGAACGTCACGAAGCCCACCATCGCCTACTTCGGAGCTGGTGTCAATTATTTCTAATAACTGTGCTAAATACAGCCCCTGCGCGTACTTGACATTTCTCCATTTTCAGCACCGGCCCTTCTGCCCTGGAATGGTCTCGCTTACGGCGCTCGCGAAACGTTGGACACAATCACTGCCTGCTGCGACTGCGTAAACTTCTGCTGCTTGGCGGAAGCTGCGCCGGATGATGGCCACGTCAAAAACGATTAACTGCGCCGCAGCAGAGAGACAGCTGAAGCATTTTAATCGTTCGCTCCATTCCGCAGATCGTGTCGAGTTTCTCTCTTTTGAGTTTTCCACCAAAGTTCTCGGGAGACGTCCACAAAACGCGGATGTCACTGACCACCGGGTCTTCCAGAGTCTTCTTTCGTCGGGGGAGGGGTAAGTTTCTCCAAGAAAATCGCCTACGATCGTGCGCTACGCCCCGGGGGCCCACGGCGTGATCGTCTTAAGTGAATTGCTATTTCTTCCAGCCCCGCCGAGATGCTCCGGTGGGTCAGTGTTACCAGCAGCAGCAGCGGGGTCGGGATCGGCTGTGATGGAAACACTTCACCGCGGTTTTGCACTTCATCTCCGTTCCGTCATGGGAAATGTCAAATCGTCAGCTGTCTCATTCTTCCGCTGGTCGTTTCTCTCTTTCACACCGTTCCAGGAAACGGCGGCGGCTTCCACACTTCGTTCCGCAAATTTTACATCCTCCACGCCAACCAACTTTTGTCCGCCGGTCGTACGTTCTCTTTTCCCTGCTCAGTGCTTCTGACGCATTTTTAGCCATCTTCCTGGGGGGACGAGAGCTTTTGTCAGGTAGAAAACACATCCGTCTGGCACGACGTTGGAAGCTTGGTTCTATGTTTTGGCCCAGATTTTGGGGAATTAACTGTTACCGCTTTACAGTTCGTTCCCACGTAACATAATTTAATGCTCAAATAATAAAAATTAGAACAATAAAGATGAGAAGACTAAACTTACTTAGATTACAGTCGATTTCCGATCTCACTTGAGCCGATACGGGGACTTTTCTTAGGAACTACCCAAAGGTAACAAACAACCAATAGCAAACATTGATAATTTTCGTTCATATTCCGTTAGAAAGCCAGATACCAATTAATGGTGCTAATCGCCTGAAATGGTGGAACCCGTTAACGAAACGACACCGGTCAGCGGCGGTCACGCAACACTTGGCCACCGTCTTGGCCCCCGTGTGTTCTAAGAAGCTCGCGGGGCGATCCAGAACAAGAGCACGAACGCCCGTGAGCGGTTGCGGAGAGCGTATAACCGCAAACCTACTCACACAACTTGTTTCGCGACTTCCGTGGCCGAGGCGAAGACGAGCGGCACTTTGGCCGGTTGTCAGCTCGCGTATGACGTCCACACGTTTCGCGAACGGGGCCCCCCTTGGTTTTCGTACGCCTTTCACTATCCTTTGCGTGGCGAGAGCGAGCGAGCCCGAGAACCGAAACCGTGATTTGCGTGGCCAAGCGCGGGCTGGGTGTCGGTGGGGAAGGGCCCTTCATCTTATAAAAGAGACTTCCCGCGAGGACCGTTTCTTCAGTATACGAACGAACTCTGGCCGAACTCTGGCTGGTGGGGTTGGCTTTAACGTGCTGTGCGCGAAACTACGGTACGCTGCGGTTCGCGATCCTCGGAGTACGCCGCGACCTGCTCTCTGACAACGAAGGGATTTAGTGAAGCAAGAATTGATCCACACATCGGACGTGGAGCACTTTATTTTCGCGCAAACCCCACGAAGCTGACTCAGCGCATTCGCGATCGATGATCGATTGATCAGTGCTCGGTTCTACTCCGCGGCGGCTCCGCGCTTGCGTATTGTCGCCCCCTCCGTCGAAGGAGGCTTGCCATCTTGGGTCGCTCTCTCTCGCTCTCTCTTCTGCCCTCTCTTTTCATTTGTCTCTCCCTCTCTTGATCGACGATTAAGTTGCCCCTTCTTAAAAAGCCACAGCAGCCCGGTCTCCATCAATCATTGACTCGCAAACTGGCCAACGGGCAGGACGGTCAACGAGGTGCCAATCCCAGTGATAATCTTACCACTTCTCCCTTCCGTGCTTTCAGTGATCAGCGTGCGTGAGTGTGTGTCCGTACGCGCGTGCGTGGCTGTGTGAAAAGTTCTAAAATTGGAAAGCAATCGCTAGTGATCCTCAAGAAAGTGATCCCGAAATAATCACGATTGCAATGGCGATGAAGTGGATGATTCTGAGCTGTTTGGTCATTGCGTGCGTGATTCACGCTGGAGGTGAGTTTTTGAAAGAGATTTTCTTGTAAAATTGCACGTCACCTCTATGTGATCAAGTGATCTTCATGTGCATGCCTGCATCTTCATTTCGTAGTGTACGATCGTGTATAAAGTGTTGTGTACATAAGTGATAACCCTTTGACAGTGTATATATGTACATATAGTAGCCCTCCGGTTAGCCCTCAAAGCTTCTTTTCTATTCTGTCTTTCTTTTCTGTCACTAGGTCTGTCTGTAGCATAAACTCTGTCATGTTCTATTTCCTCATAAAAGTCTTTGTCATATTTAACACGTGCACTCACAACGGTTTATTGAAGCAGGATTGATTTATGCGAACTGCGACTTCTTTTAACGCCTTCGCCCCTGACCTTACGTGGGATAACCCACGGGTATAGAAGAAGCAAATCTGTTGTCCAGCCAAATGAATAAGCTGACGGGAAAGACTAACTTGCAGCGTTCGAATAGAATTCCCATGTAGTCAATTTTTAGATGATAATAAATAGAAACCGATCCCCGATTGATGCGTATTAACCTACGCTGATAAATGGTACAAATGTTGCACAAAACGCTACGAAGCATAATTAGTTGCCGAACCAGCGCGAACGGCAGCGAAGTGGAAGCAGATGAAAGGAACACACCCCGTGCCATTATCTCACTTTGTTGATTTATGTTGCTACAATTGTTTTTGCTCCGCTGTTTCCGCTTCGACAAGAGGAAGCACCACTGGAGGCAGGCACGGAGTTGGCGTGACGCGTCCGTTGGCGCGCCTCGGGTACTCCGTCTGTATCACGCTCTGTTGCTCCAGCTGGGGCTGATGACGGAGCTACCGAAGCCCAATCTTCATTTTATTCGACGAACCGCACAAGGTCATCCCGCTGCGATGCGATGATTCATGATACGCGGCCCCACGCGGCTTTAAAAAGGGACGAACAAACACGGGGCTCGTACTCCCTCGCGGATCCGAGATGAATATTTTACCGCGTGATCGATCGTGACCCGCGAGGTGATGCCATAAAAATCGTGCACTACTTCCTGCTGTTGAAGCTTATTAATTATTGTTTAGGAGCAACGGATCCGCGATCCGTGTATCCTGTTTCTGCTTGAAAGCGAGTCTTTGGCCTTGCCCTCATACTGCATACATTAATGCACAACTGGTTTTTTATCAGATTAACAGATATTTCGCACAGCATAGAGCTGATTTAGCATTTAGCGGAACCACGCGGAGGCTGCCACGAAGCGAAATTGCGGCCATAAGAAGTGAGAAATAACGCCATTCGGTGCCACTTCAACCACCACCGAAAGCTGTGTTCTTTTTTGAGTTAACGGATGTGAATGTACTTCGTAAGCGAAGGCACCGGTCTTTACTGGTTTCGAACGCCTAATAGGCTCCCTCTGGCAGCCTCCGGAAGGGACTCTTTTACCCACCATCCTGAACCGGCTGGCAAGTTGCACGCTTCAATGGGAGCAATTGCAAAGTGGCGCACTTGGCACAGAAAGAAACACGAAAACGATTAACTTGAAAGAACGCCATTGCCCACACTATGCCACGTAAAAGTTAGTGAACACATAAAAATACGAAATAAAATAAACCACAACCGGTGGCAACACCAGCAGGCAGCCTATTAGCCGCTCGGATGAGCTTCTCCCGCTTGGCCGGCGGCTTGACCGAAACGAAAATGGTAGAATAATTAGCTCCGCTGCGCTTCTGACGGCCCTACGCGAATGTCTATGCCGGCGGCGACGGATATCGAAGCCCCGCGATCATAAAAGTAAGAGAAAGAGGACAGAAGCTGCACAACTGCAACTTCGGGCCGTCGGGGCTAGACGCTTTCCCCTTTCTAGAGGCGAAAGGAGGGTATGCAACCCGCGGGAGCCCCATTCCTCCCCCCGATGGGAAGGTGCCAATGGCCGGGTTGATGATATTTTGGCATTCCGTTATTCGAAGCCTGGAAACATGGGAAGGAAAATGCGTAAATTAGGCAAATGGATATACTATAAATAAATAAAATCAAACGACACAGTTCAGTAAGTCAATTTTCTTTATTCAATAAATTCACATAAGGCCGTCGAGAGAGTTGGGACTAAAATCCGCTAAAGATGTTCCGGAGCTCGGCTAAAACGATGCTCTATATTTTAATTTAATGTTACCACACTAATCATCTTTCGTGGCCACTGACTGTTGCCAGCCGGCCAGGAAGTTCGATAACAAATTCGAACTAATAAACTGCAGGCCCCAGCAGGTTCCAGTTCGGACTCCTGGCCATGAAGGCCGCGCTGATGCTGGTTCTGACCACCAGGACCGGTGGTCGTTAATTCGATCATCCGTGCACCACCCAAAACCGGTTCCGGCTGACCGGCGACCGGTGGTGGCGTTAAACTGCGCCGTGCATGGGCACCAATTTCGCATGCACCGCCACCGCCAACCCGACCCGATCCGGCGGCGGGAACTGAATCCCATTAGGCCGATGGCGATTTTTATTGTCCTACCCGTAGCCCATCGAACCGGCCTCCGGAAACACCCGGCAGAATCCGTTCTCGACACTTAGAAATTCGCGGGGCTCGGGGAACCGGGAAATAAGGGCTAAAAATATGCAACCCCCCCCGCGGGAGGAGGTTCAATGTCACCCTTCCGATGCCACCCGCGCTCGCGCGAATGGCGCAGTAGCAGCGGCGCGCATCGAAAACTGGTTGCACTTGCGTATTATTATTGTTATTTTCCCTTTTTGTCGGCTCCGGGGCCGTCCTAGGGTCGTGATAGGAAATCGAGATCGGTTTTAAAATTCCACGTGAGCGCTGGGCGTAGAACGTTCTAGCCGTGGTCGCGGTCGTGAAAACGAGTTTCCACTGCGCGACTGACTCCCCGGGGGCCCCAAGGCCGGCCGGCCGGGCGTGGGCAAATGAAGTGTAAATTTGCACGGCAAATATGGGGTGGAAAGAGGTTAAGAAGGGCGCTACCAGGCAGGCCAGGCCCCGGGAGCCAGGCTGCTCCAGTGCGGCACCCCCTGGGTTGTTGATTGATGCGATTGGAATTTGTTTAACCGGATCTATAAAGAAAGCTTCCCTTTGCCGCCTGACTCATTTACTATTGGAACGAGTTGGAATAAAATGAAGTAAGCAGGTCACTTCGGGGCATGTTAAAAGAACATAAAATGTTGAAGCAACCTGCGGCGGCAAATTGAGCGATCCTCGGCATTAAATAGCGATCCGCTAAATAGAATTGCAACAATTTAACCTGACCGTTACTGTCAGACACCACTCTCCGGACAGCTCCGGAGAAGAGAAGAGCCGAAGAGAAGGCCATAAAAGTCGAAAAATCTCATCAATCCTAGAGACCCGACCGGCATCCTCCGCCGGGCAGCGACTCCATCCATGTGTCGGCAGCGGCCATTGCGGAACAAATCGCCGTACAGCAGAAAAAAAAAAACTCGAGACTCGAGAAACCTGGGCGATATAAAGTAACCGAAATTGCTGCCCGTCATCATCATCATCATTACAGCGATCATCATTATCGTCATTAGTGCAAATAAATGCTCGCTTGGTACGTGGCCCCTCGGCCCCTCGGTGTGGATTCTTTGGCCGGGCCGGAAAGGACTTCGATCGACAGCGAGCTACGGAGAGATACAACGAGAGAGGGAGAGAGAGATTTTTTTAACGATACATTCCTCATACGGGGCGGGAAATTACCTTAAACGAGGGGCAGCTGTTTGGGGCCGATCGCGTCTCAAGGTCAACCCTCGCAAGATCAACGATCGGTCGATTCTGGGCACACTAAACACGATCACACGAGACGATCAACATAACATACGCAATCCACACCACGATCGCCACCACATAACTAATCACTCTGCATGACACACTAATCTGTACATTCTGGGGAACTTTTCGAACTGTATTTTGAGCACCAGGAAGTAACATCCGAACCGCCCGAACACTAAGTACCGTTCTCCTGCAGAGTCCGCCCCACGCTATCAGGTGTTGGAGCCACGCGAAGGTTACGTGCCAGTGTACATTCGCGTCGGCGATCAACCGTTGGTCGACATCAACCCGGAGCTGGCGGCCGCGTTCCAGGAGTCAGTAGGTCGCGTGAGTCGCTCCGAGCTCGCCCAAGTAAGTGATTGATCGTTCGCAGCTGATCGCCTGCAGTTGTCGAATCTCATACGTCGCTTTGGTCTGTTTGCTTTGTAGGCCCTGCAGGCTGACCAGGGTGTCGCTGGGCATTCGTCGAGCCTAACGGACTCGCACTCACACTCCGCTTCCGACGAGCACAAGATACTGTTGGCCGGATCGGCCGTCAAGCCGGAGGCACCACCGAAGGTTTAGGGCCGCAGCCGCCGGATGACGAAGCACGGAGTCCTGTTACACTAACCGGCACAGTTACCTGTGCGATCGAGCACACGTCCAATGTTATTTATTTCGTTATATGCAAAATGCCGCTGTTGTACTACACTGTACTAAACCCGAACTTTCGGTAGCATTCCCAATAAACGTACGCCACGTGCGCGGGCTTCCACGCGTGGACCCAGAGTGTTTTCGGTGGTTTGATGTTCCTCTGTCCCATCCCGAAAGGCCCCACGGTTCGGTTCGTCCTGACTGCTGATGGTTTTTTAAACGACTCCCTTTCTGTACTCCCACGGTAGACGCGAGTCCGGACAAGCACAAGGACTACCCGAAAAAGGGCAGCTTCGTGCCGGTTTACATCCGCTTCGGTAATCAACCGTTAGCTTCCATCAGCCCCGAGCTGGCCGCCGCATTCCAGGAAAGCTCGGGTCGCAGCTCTCGCAGCAAGCTGATTCAGGTAAGTCACTTCGTAAGTACACTCCCCGTCCGGTCACTAAACCGCTTTGCTGTGCCACCTTCGCCAGGAGCTGAACCGCCCGGTGCGGTTCTCGTCGGAGTCGAGCAGCGACGAGGAGCTGCGGAGTGACAAGTCGACGACGCCGAAAAAGGTGGACTCGGCCAGCAGCGAGAGCAACTCCATCTCGAACGAATCGATCTCTTCCGAGAAGGAAGCCAAGGAGGCCATCAAGAATTTGCTTAAACAAATGCACGCTCTCAGCAATCCGCCGTCGGTGAAGACAAACACGGTCTAATGGCTGTGCACTTGCCAGGCACTTCCAGCGGCCCTCATTAGGGCGGCTGGAGAAAGGCGGCACGATGGAAAGTTGGCCGCGTGTGTTTACTAAAACCCTCGGATACTCTTGCACTGCATACTGCCATTTTGATAAATCGTATTTATAGGGAAGAAATTCTATTAAATTCGCAAGAAGAAGACTGCATTCATTTAGGTCGGTCGGCTTTTTTGGCAAACCTTAGAAGAAAACTATGAAAAACGAATGCTACAAGTGGTTCCCGGCCTTTTCGGGAGCCCGATTAGGGAACTGAGATTTACATTAGGTAAAAGGCCAATAATAAAAACATCAACCGCTGTTTGAACCGAAAGCTAACATCGTCGTCGATCGGGGGGGATTGAGGGCGAAAGAAGGAAGCTGACCAGATTGTCTGCCGGAGAAGGTAAGTGCAGGCCGCGAACATGTGCCAAAAATGATAACCTCTTGCCTGGCTTTGGCAATCAAAACTGATACATTCCGCCGTTTTGCGCTCCAAACTGGAGCCCCATTGGCGTCCCGATCAGCCAAGGCGGGTTAGCTTTTAAATCTCGTTTGGTCCACAGTCACGAGCTATTCTGTGAACGACAGCCACTGAAGAAAGGCCTCTTAATAATGAAGTGTTTCTTGTTCGTCATCTTGTCGCTGGCCCTGCTGCTGGCGCAACTGTCCCCCGTTGGTACGCCGGGTTGAGCCGAGTCGCTGACCGTTTTGAATAATATAAAATAATTTTTCTCGTTACGCGCCACCCAAAGAACCAACTACTCACGGTGTCGCCGACCAGGGCCTGGGTAAGGTGCCGGTAGGTCCTCAGGTAACAGCGAACCCCGAAACGGAAGGGTCAAACTCATATTGCTAATGGTTCTTTCGCGCTTCCCAAACAGCGCGGTCCCGCCGATCAACCCAGATTCGGAGTAGGCGATGACGATGGGAGCGATGAAGACCTCGGTCCACCGGGACCAAGACTGCCGGATGGTTTTTGAAGCACAGCGTTATTGCAACGATTCTGCAAACAGGATGTGGTTGAACCGTGGTTCTGAGCTCCGGATTGATTTCACCGAAACTGTGAAGAAAGCCAGTGGTATCCCTTTGAACATGAGATGATACCCTGTGGTGTGCTATGCAAATGAATAAACATGTCCAAAACGATGGGCGTATATCGTCCTGAGCGTGCTTTGTGCCGTGCCGTTCTGTTCCCGTACCGGAACACACATCCCGTGGAGCCGATTGTACGATGGCTCAATCACACAGTAGGGATTATTTGAGTGTTGCACCAGCATTTTCGCGTGCCATCTGGTACGAGAGCCGACTTCCGGTCACTGTGTACATACGGACCTACAATCAATCGTTTCTGGCGACCACTTCTCGGGATAGCATCTTCTCGTCCACCTGACTTTGATCCATGCTCAAGCGCAGTCCTGCTCCGTTTTCGCGTTACAAAGGATTTCGGGAACTTCGGGTCATCATCGTCGATTGGTTTTTGGTACACGCTGTACCATGGACTCATCTTGACGGGTAGAACAATATTGGAGGAATGCATGGATCGCAGTAAGCTTTGTTTTGTTAGCACCGCTGAGCCAAACACTGTTTGCGACGAGATGTCAATCCACCATCCAAGTGCCCCTAGGCAATTCGAATCACATTGGTCTGGCCTTCTATCTGGCCGATTCCTATCTTGGCGCACCGATAAACGATTGGGATTTTACACACCGGCCTATGGCCCGGGTGCTGCCGCTGGACCATAATTCGGACTTCCAGCGCAATTAATGTGCGATAATAGGTAAGCCGAAACGTGCTGCGATTTGTCAGGTGCAGGTGTTATGTTGAAAATACAGTCCATCCGCCGTCCACCAGATTAGATATCGACGTGTGCGACGTAAAAAGCCCAACCGGCATACTCCATTTGAGCAATTCGCGACTAGGCAGCGGTTGGTTGGGCAATAGTGAATAATGAAGGTCCTGTGGTGTGTCGTCTCTTTGATCCTGCTCGTCGAAGCGGCCCCAGGTACGCCGTGCTGCCCTGTCATCGGCGTACGGGTGACTTTAATTGGCTTCGCAATTATTTCGACCCACACTCCAGAGCGCCGCATCTTCGGTGGATACGATGCGCTGGCCGGGGAACTTCCGTATCAGGTGTCGATCCAGCGGGCCATTCTGACCACCCGGACACACGTCTGCGGTGGCAGCATCCTCAACCAGATGCACGTCCTCACGGCCGCTTCCTGCTTCTGGACGGACTCGAGCTCACGCTTCGAAGTGGTCGCCGGCAATCTCCGTATCGACCAGGCAAGCGAGACCCAGCAGCTGCTGACCGTCAACTGGATCCGTATGCATCCGGAGTACAACGGAGGGCCCAGCTCATCTGACCTGGCCATTGTATGTAGCGTCTCGCGGTGCCGTGTCCTGCTCAGCGTGTAATCCTGGGACTTGCTTTCTAGGTCCGTACTTCGTCAGCTTTCTTCTACAACCACGTCGTCCGTCCGATTACGCTTCCTCCGGCGGATCAGCTTCCTTCCGGTGTCGTGCGCATCGGTGGCTGGGGCTCCAGCACCACCAGCATCCTGCCCGGGAACAACTTTTCCAACATGCTGCAGAAAATTAGTGTGCCCATTGTGGACTGGAACGAGTGCTACGCCGTTCTCGGCGGTGCCGAAGGTCCATTGGACGAGCGGAACATGTGTACGGGACCACTGACCGGTGGCATTTCGACCTGCACCGGGGATGCTGGTGGGGCCGCCGTCCAGCAACAGGGTATCGACGTTTACCTGCAGGTTGGCGTCATTTCGTGGAACCTAGTGCCCTGCGCCGCCATCAACACACCGTCGATCTACACCCGTGTGTCCGCCTTCATCGACTGGATACAGGCAAACTCGGTCTTGTAAGAAAACGGAGCTCGATATTAAACTGTTACCTTTGCCACGTTAAGTTTGTTCGGTTTCGAAGTAACAATATCACAACACGATAGTACTGGCCTGGGTCTTAAAGCACAATCACTAAATGGCCTCCGAGTTGGGCATTGAACATTTGATGCATGGTGAGTCGCTAGGGTCGAGCTTCATCTTCATCGGCATCCATTATTCGGGGATAATCTTATCGTGTGCGGAGTGTGCCGGATGATCCTTTCCGGTTATTGTGTTTCGGTACACTGATAAGGTGGCCGCGAACGATGGGTTTATTCATATATCATGAAGCCGTCATCAGTTTGGCCGTTGCAGTTCGGTTGTGAGATTTGTGAAACTAGAACCATAAAATGTTGCTCTCGTCAAGATTAATCGCAGCTCTGCTGGTGGCAGCCATTGCTTCAGTGGCGGGTCCGTAGTTCTCGACTTCAGCGCATAATGACTAGGTGTAATGATTCCGAACTCCAATTTCAGCTAACGTGGGTGACAAAACGGGTCAGCAGCGAATCGCCGGCGGTGTCCGGGCACTTCCCGGTGAGTTCCCGTGGATGGTGTCGTTGCAACGGATGCTCTTGACGCGTGGTAACCACGTGTGCGGTGGAACGATCCTGAACAATTTCCACGTTCTCACGGCGGGAGAATGTTTCTGGTTCTACGAAAACAGCCGCTACCGGATTCAGGCCGGTAAGCTGCTACTCAACAGCCTCGAGGCCACCGAACAAACGATGAACGTGCTCCGATTCACGTTACACCCGTTGTACGATGGCAGTGCCAGTCCTTACAATTTGGCCGTCGTCCGTACGGCTTCCCCGTTCGGGTACACTGCCTTCATTTCTCCGATCACCCTCCCGTCGATCGACTCCATTCCGGAGGGAGTGGTGTCCATATCCGGTTGGGGACAGACCGCTTCCGGGCCGTTTCAGAGCATGTCGACCGAGCTGCAGATGTTCCACGTGCCGATCATGCCGAACAACGTGTGCCAGATAACGGTCGGCGGATCGATTGGTAGTGGGCCGGTGACGGATCGAAACGTTTGCCTGGGTCCGGGCACTGGCGGTATCGGAACGTGTGGCGGCGATGCGGGCGGAGCGGCCGTTCAACGGATCCTCGGACAGGACGTGATCGTGGGCGTAATCTCGTGGCCGGTGTCGACCTGTGGCCAGGAAGGCTTCCCATCGATCACCACTCGCGTGTCGGCGTTCGTCGAGTGGATCAATCTTAATTCTCAGATTTAGAGTGTGATTCTTGCGGCAAAAGTAAAGACCAAATCAATGCGTTCCCCGTACCCCGTCAATCACATTTTATTGGCCTTTATCGTCAAGTTCGGTATTCAGCGCGGGGCGCGTGTCAACGTTGTCCACCTCCTTCACGGCCGGCCGAGGCGATAGTGGCCGCTTCCTGAGCTGCCGGCATAATAACGGTAGTTGCCACTAGTTGACAAGCGAACGTTAGTAGCCTTGACGGTAGATTTTGCCACACCGGGCACCATTTACTTACTGATTCCACCGTACTTCATGCCCCATTCCATCCACGGTTTGAGCTGCTCCATGTCTTGTCGCTTCACTCTGGTTCCCGTGGGGCTGCCCTCGGCTACGATAAGGACGATAAGCAGCAGCGGAATTGCGTGGTAAAATTTGAACGTCATCGTGCCGACGCTTCAGCCGGTTACCAGTGCACCAGTGTCCGAATCTGCTCCTTTTTATAAGTTATGTTTCCACGCCTCGTGATTCGTTAAATGTAAATGGGCGCTTATCATTCGGAGAACTATTTTGTAGGCCAGGAATGTCTAGGGGTTTTTATTGTTATTTTGTTGATTGCTACTCCTAGGTACGGGTGGTTCAGTTAGTCAGTGTTGGCGAGAACCCACGGAATGTAGTGCGAGAGACCGACATAGACCGACGGGAAGCCGACGGTTCCGCACGGGATCCAGCCCCACGAAACGATACCGACTTGCTCGTGAACATTTCCGACGATGCGGTACAGTGGGCCACCCGAGTCACCGGAGCAGGCGGACACCCCTCCGGTCAGTGGGCCAGTGCAGATGTTGGTCGGCCCAAGGGGCGAGTCAGGGCCGGCAGCGGCTTCACACTCAGCGTAAGTGATCAACGGCTTGGAGACCTTCTGCAGAATGTTGGCCGGCAGCGGGATAGCTCCACCGGTCGAGCCCCATCCGGCCAGCGTTACAGCCCCGGTCGGTGTGCTGCCCACGGTTGGCAGCGTGATCGGTTGGATGAAGGCGGTGTACGTGAGCGGACTGGCCATCCGCATGACGGCAATATCGGACGGGTTCACACCGCCCAGGTACTCCGGATGGACTGTGTGGCTCGCTACGCTGATAGTCTGCCGAGTCGCTTCCGTCGCGGAAACATCGTGGGTTCCGGCCCAGATCGCGAAGTTGGCCCCTGCCGGACTCTCGGTGATGCAGTGAGCAGCGGTTATGACCCAGAAGTTATTCAAAATGCTGCCACCGCAAACGTGAGCCGACAAGATCAGGATCACCCGTTGAACCGAGACGATCGAGGGGAATTCTCCCGGAAGCGCATCTATGCCTCCAACGATGCGTCCACTCGGGAAGCCGTATTTAGTCTGCACCGCGCCTGGAGACGAATAAAATCAGACCAATCAGCCGCATGGAGCAGAATAGACAAATTAGGCTTCTTACGGGGCGCAGCGGCAACGACAGCTACCACAAACAGCAGAGCAAGTACGGACTTCATTTTCAGCAACAACTACGGCAACTACGTACAGCAATACGCAGTTGAAGGGGTTTTATAACTACCGCACCGCATCGATACCAGCGAGCCGTATCGGTGCGATTAGATTATTCGGTGATAGTCTTCTAAATCGCTGGGATCAGATCAGGGTTTACAGCGAGAAAACCCCGAACGAGTGCGACGTCATCAGGAGCGTAACTCGATAAGCGGCCGCATTGGAACGGAACATGTTTCGTGACGAATAGAACTCGGGTATTTTCGGTGCACGATTGGTACCGCCATCGAACGATAGGAAAATACGCCAATACGCCGGCAAGATAAAACCACGTTTGATTAAAAACTACTAGAATCAACGCCTTTGAAAGAAAAAAAATGTACCAAACTTATCAGCAGCAAAGCATATCACAACGCGAAAGGTTGCTCTTGTAAGCCTACCTACAAAGTTAGAAAAGTTATGAAAATTATAAAAAAAGGCTTTTTTTTCGGAACTTTCTCAAATCAGCTGTTTTCAACTTCAGAAAACAACATCTTGTAACGGTTTTTTTTGAAACATTGAAAGCAAGGTAAACATAGGAACGATGTTTTCGCATGCGCATGTAAGCAGCTTGGTAAGAGCGAATTTGGCATTGTTTTGCTTTACAAACAAAACATTCCAGCGGCGAATATTTTCGTTAAACGAATCATGCAAAAATCGGATCTTACGTTCGATGTGAATAAAGTTTGTCGGTTGTGTATCCAGGAGCTGCAAAATGGACTGCTGGTCAATCTGTTTACCGTCAGTATTTCCGTCAATCCTTCGGTGATGCTTGCTCGCTGTACATCAATAGAGGTAATGACGGGCCACCGAAGACGACCGCGGTCAACTGTTGAGTTACTTGTTCGTAAATTCGTAGGTATACGAAAAAGATGGGCTACCGCAGGCGATTTGTAACGATTGCTTTTTCAAGCTGGGCATGTCGTACGAGTTCCGCAATCGCTGCGAAGCCTCGGACCAGAAGCTGCGCCAGTACCTCAACATCTTGCCCGGACCGAGCAAAAACGAGCTGTAAGTGATCGAGAGCATCTTTTTCTACTTTGGGTTACTTAACCGGTTGCTGCGCCGCCTTTCCTAGTGAGCACACCAAAGAGGACGATTTGTACGCCACCATGACGGATATATTTGGCCCTGAAGAACCGGAACCCATCGTTGAACCGTCAGCGACGACGGGCACCACTACTAGCCCCGAACCCCCGACGAAGATCGAGAAAACCGTGGAACACCGTTCGACGAAAAGCAGCGGTCCCCAGCGGCAGATAAAACGGAAATCACAGCTCGATGAACTGTTGGTTAAGCACAAGGAAAAAATGTGGGTAGAAAGCACGAAGGTTAAGATATTTCGCAAAAAACGCACCGATCGCAAGAAGGTGGCCAGTGGGAAGGTACGGCCGGCGCAACTGGAACCACCGGAACAGTGCTCACGCTGCGGCACGTTCTTCCACTACGCTGGTCAGCTGGAGACGCACCAGCGAACGGCGGGTGCGTGTGAGAAGTCGTTCGAATGTTCCGTCTGCCACCGTCAGTTCGGTCAATCCAAGAACCTGCGGATGCACCTCCGGGTCCACAACGAGCGGCAATATCAGTGTGAGTTTTGTAGCAAAATGTTCAAAACGTCGAGCAACCTGAACGCTCACCTGAGAACACACTCGCAAGAGCGGAACTACGTGTGTTCGGTCTGCGAGAGGGCATTCCGGACGAACCGGGAACTTGGGAACCACGCGAAAACGCACAGCGAGTTCAAGAACTTTGTGTGCCGCCGTTGCGGCAAAGCGTTCGTGAAGCTGTCGTACCTGAAGACGCACCTAAACACGGTGCACGTGGGACTGAAGCGCCACCGTTGCCAGGAGTGTGGCAAACAGTTTTCCAACAGCTCGAACCTGATCGCGCACCGGAGGGTGCACACGGGCGAGAAGCCGTACGAGTGTGGCGAGTGTGACTCGAAGTTTAACCAATCGTCAGCCCTGGCCCGTCACATCCGACAGCAGCACCGGCCGAAGCCGGCCACTCCGGAACCGGTCGTCCCACCGGTCAACGAACCGGATGAGCCAACGATCGAGGTGGACGAGAATCGGTCCGTTGAAAGCACGGCCAGTTCGGAACTGTCGGTAGCCACCTCGTACATGGATGCCGCATTCTCGTACGGAGGCATGCCATACACGAAGACCTTCATGCCGCAGCATTCCGTCAGCCAGTCCCAGACGCAGCTTCACCATCAACCGACCCATCCATCACATTTCCATCACCAGCAGCAGCAGCAGCAGCATCACGGAACGCATCACCATCTACATCACCAACCGTTTGTGCAATCGATGCCCGGCGCTGGCAACCAGCAAGTGCCGGGTGCTAACCTCTACTCGACGGACTATCTGCCCTACCATTCGGCGCCACAGCAACCGCACTACGAGCTCGGAGGGTACGACATGTGCTACAGCATGCCCGCACCGACCGTGCTCAACCCTAGTCTCATGAATCCGCAACCGACGTACATCTTCGATGAGTGATGTCGGGCTTTAATAAAACAAAGCTAACAACCGAACTGATTATTGTTAATTGGAGTTCTGTTTTATTGTTCAGCCCCGTTTTAAGATAACAAGTAGCATTCCGGAGTTGAGCACACGACGTCGCCACACGTTAGCCGGAAGCGTTATCGTGCCCTCTACTCGTCCACGATTACCGCCATTGTGTTTTGCAATATTTTCTCAGCCCTTTCGCTTAAATATCGAATGGATTGTATAGTGTTGCTCCGTCCGCTCTCCCAACCGGAACACCCGCTCTTTCCACAAGAGGGGCTATAGTTGAAGCTACGAATCTAGTTTATGAAGATCGCCCGAAAGGAGGTATATAAGAGGATAGAAAGCGGAACCCTACACTAACTGGCCCTAGGTGGCTCTATGGCTTTTGGTGAAACAAAAGAACAAAACGGAAATGCAACTGGCCGACCGGGTGTCGCAGGGGACACGGGCTAGGTGAAGTTATTCTAATCCAAATCGTCCACGCGAGCACCACCGCCTGTGCCTGTGCCTGTGCCTGCGCCCGCACCCGCACCCGTGCCTGCTCCGCCGCCTGCGCCAGCGCCAGCATCGGGTCCACCGAAACCAGGGAACCCACCAGCGAATCCGGGAAATCCCGGGAAACCTCCGGGAGCACCACCGGCCCCGCCGGCTCCCGGGAAGCCTGGAACACCTCCCTGGCCGGACTGCGAGTACAGCTTCATGAGGATATTCATGATTTTGGGATTGTTCTGGTACTTGGAGATGTTGGCCGGATTCGAGAAGATGTCGGACATGGCCGCCGTCACTTCTGGGTCGCGGAAAGCGCTGAACAAATCGGCACCGGCTCGAGCATCGAAGTCGGGCATACCGCCTGGTCCACCGCCCATGCCAGCGGCCGCCTCTTCCTGTGCCTTACGCTTCTCTTCCTGTGCCTTCCGAACGCGTTCCTGTCGCTCCCGGAGCTCGCGCTCCTTGCGGCGCCGGTCCTGTTTCTGTTTGTGCTGCTCGATCTTCTTCGCGTTCGGGGTCACCTCCTTAAGCCACTCGTTGGCCTCCTCGTCAAAGTCCAGCTTGCACGCCTGCCGCAAATCTTTGGCCGCTTCCTCCCAGTGGCCGAGCAGTCTGTTGGCGCGGCCACGGAACTTGTAGGCCGTGGCCGAGTCCGGGTTGATTTCCAGCGCCCGATCACAGTCCCGGATGCAGGCGTTCGGTTTCTGTAGCTTCAGGTACGCCTGGCCGCGCTTGGCGTAGTATAGGGCACTCTTCGGGTTGAGCTGAATTGCGCTGGAGAACAGTTTAACCGCTTCTTCGTACTGTTGATCTCCGTACGCGCAGGCTGCTTGCGAGCGCAGGTCATTGGCTTGGTCAAACTCTTCCTCCGTCGGTTCCTTCGAAGAGTCACCCATCGGTTGGTCCGGGTCGGTGTCCGGATCGACGCAACCATCGTTGTCCAGCTCGAGGTCCGACTCCGGGTCCGATTCCGCCCCTTTGGCCGTCGGTTCCTCACCGGCCGTGGTCGAATCCGCCGCCGAGGCACTGGCACTGCCACCAGTACTGTGGCTCGGAGGCGTGTTGTTGCTGCTGGTTTTCGCGCTACCGCCCAGATTGGCAAAATCCGGCTGACCTTCGGGCACTTTTCCGCCCAGGCTTTCAACAAACTGTTTGAAAAAGTCCAACTGTGGCAGGTTCAGCAGCTGCGGACTTTTCTGGCAATAGTCGACGAACCCTTTGAGCTTCAGCAGCTCGGCCGGATTGATGGGGCACTCCATTTTGTTTCTTTCTTAGCAGGCTGAGGGACGAAGGAGTGCGCGTTACATTTTCGTACCAGCGAAAAGTGTGCTTGGGCAAGGGTTTACGTGTAGCGTAAGTACGTTTGTTGGGCGTGTTACTTACGTTTATTTGCGTTTTCAACACAATGTTTCGTTTTGATGAGAAAAATTACGCCTTGATTCCGGGTGGAACGAAATAGATGAGTTATCGCAAGCGATTTCGCTCCCTTGGTACAAACAACACAAACAACTGTCAGAAATGGCGGATTTTCGCCTTTTCGCCTTCCTGCAGATTTACGCTACATTCTGAACTGTAACGGTTTTTTCTTATTTGCTTCACAACAATTGATCGAGTGAAATCCGAGTGATTTCAAGTAAATCCGTTCCTAGTGGAAAAACACCATATTTATCAAGCTGTTGATTGAAAGAGAAGTTGTTGGTTAGTTGCTAGATTGAGTTAGTGAGATTAGTTAGGTTAGTTAGTGAGATTGAGATTTTGTTTTAAAAACAACGTTTTGTTTTGAGGGAAACAATTCAATAAAGATAAAGTGAAACAAAACCAAATAAGTGAAATAAGAAAATAGAAATCTTGCATTTTCAAAACGAAGAAAAAAACAAAGAACTACAAGAAAGAATTTGGCCAAGGTTCGTATACTTGGTGGCTAAGGTGAGCGCGAAAAAACTCCTCTTCTCTCTCTTTCGTGCGCTGTCAAATGTCACGATGTTTTCGTGTTTATTTCTCGGTCTATTTTTAACGGTGCGAAAAATTGATTATTCGATTCCAGTTTTGAGAGTTCGTGTAAAACGTGAACGTTTGGTTCCGGCACAAGTGTAACGAAGGTGAAATCACGGCAGAATGCTAACGAACCGAACGATGTACGCTTAAACACTACAATGTGTGTGTTACGGGTATCTTTCTCCGTAGAATCCGCTGGAGACCGTGCCGGAAGATGGCCTGGCTACGGCAGGTTTGTGGGGTGCTGAATCGCAATGGTTTGCCAGTTAAGGCCGCTTCGTATCCTGGCCTCTGGGCAACCGAGTCGATCAATCACCGGAGGTTGCTGGCAAGCCACGCCTCGGGCAAAGCAATAGCGTCGCCCGGAAGTGACCGTATCCTGTCCGTCAGTGAATGGCAGGACTCCAATCGACAGCGACGGAGAGGCTACAAAAACTTCGGGCATCAGCACGAGAAAGAACCGTTCATCACGAAGCTGTTCTACATTTTTCTCTTCACCATGATCGTGGTACCGTGTGTGGACTGGAAAAAGTAAGTTGCCCATTGTTTGTGGGGAGCGTTTGTCCCACACACGCTTACATCACTTTTCTCTATCGCAAGACTGCGGGTCGCCATCGGTTGGCCGAAAGTGGATGCCGATGCCGGCGTGGAGATGGGCAAGAAAGACGACCACAAGGAGCTGCAGCAGGACGACGACGAGGGCGACGGCGATGGTGAAGTGGATGCCCAGGGCAGGAAGAAGGCCCGTAAGGAAAAGATAGGTTTTCGCGATCGCAAGGTAATGGACCCCCCTGTTGATGTCCGTGAAGCGAACTAATGTTTCCTGGGCGATCAACTTCACTGTCTAGTCCCAAAATAGAAGAACCGTGTAAACATGATCTTTCGGAGTGCGCTTTTATTATTTGACCCACTGTCATCGTTTTATTTTCTATGTACCCTCATCTTGTCGTCCACCTTTGGTCAACACTTTCAATACGCGCGCGTTCCCGTGACCTTTGCTGATGTATTATTTGCTTGACGCACGTTCCGTTACGCTGCCACCATTTGTCGCCGAACACAATATCTCGCCAACCTGAAACCATTTCATCCACAACACACCGTTGCGTTGCCAAAAATGCAAATATCAACCCACTGCATCCATGCACCTGCGCTCCGGCCTCGGCCTGTCAATGTGTTGCGATCGCGATCCCCCCCCCGGGCGGGGCAGATCATCGAGTACGAGAATCGAATGCGAACGTTCTCGACACCGGACAAGATCTTTCGGTACTTTGCCACCGTCAAGCTGCTTCACGGGGAATCGTCCACGGTCTATATGACACCGTATGACTTCCTGCGCGCAATCACCCCGGGAATGAAGCAACCGGATGGTAATGTTTTTCACCGTGCTTTTGCTGTGTTTTGTTCCTATTAATCCGTCCGTTTCCGTGTCGACTAACCGTAGAGTCTAGGCATTCGTGTTTAATGACGCCCCCCGAGTATCGGGTGGCACCGTGGTTTTTGCGTGGTTTTTCGGGCTAACCATCAACCGTCGTCGTACGTTGCTTAGATAACTAATAACGAGTGTTAACGTGTTGAAATTATACACGCCGTAGGTACCTGGTTGTGTTGTGGGCTTTTTAAACAATAACATCGCTTCTTGTTAGTTCGTTCGATTTATTTAGCTTAGATTCTTGGCCAAGCATGTGTGGGAAACCAACGTGTCGCGTGTTCGGTGTTACAATGCCCCTTAAGAATTGAAATCTGTCCCAAAATTATGATTTATCGTGTGTACTTCTTTTCTTTTCTTCACCAATGATCAGTTTATTCATCATTCGACACAAACACGATTTAGTTACGTTCGACACACTTTGCTCCCTAAATGCTCTAAGCTCACACCAAGCCTCTTTGCGCCACTGTTGTTTTTTGCCAGATCATTGAGTATGAGAACCGCATCCGCCAGTACTCGACACCGGACAAAGTGTTCCGCTACTTTGCCACCATCCAAGCGCCGCAAGGCGCCGGGGAGAGCGTTGAGGTGTTCATGACTCCGATCGATTTCCTCACTAGCATGACACCGGGAATGAAGCAACCAGAGGGTATTATCGGAATTATTCTCGGTGTAGTAATAACACTTTTTGCTCTATATCGCACGGGCTTTCTGGTTTTATTTTGGAAAACTCACACCGTTTCCTTGCGGACAGAAAAGTTTTTTCTTTTGTTTAGTTTTTTTTTATTTATCTGGAGCCTTTTTTCCACTGACGGGGATTGTAGGGGTAATGCATGCTGCTTCGTAGTAGTTCCGTTAATGTGATGCCTTTATGATCGATAATCTATGATACTGATGTTTTTCCCTATTTTTGCTGTTCCCGAATCAACGCAACGATCGACATTCGACGGTGGTGATCATGTTGGATGCGCTGCCGCAGGCCTGGGACTGGATCAATACAAGCGCTACGATTCGAAGGTAGGTGGCTCACATTTTGACTAACTTTTTACATGCACACACTCGACATACACTGATTTCCGAGAACACACGGATCACGTTACACACTCCTCGTCCACCTTGTTTCTCACTCAGCCATCATTGCATATTCTCTCGACAATGTACTTCACCCTTTTCCGCGCCGGTTGTTACACTTACGTGCCGATCAGTGTTTTAAGCTCATCTCTTCACGTTGCAAACAAACTCTTGCTCTGTTGTTTTGCTCCCTCTCTCGCTCTTTCTTTCTCTCTCTCTCTGTCATGCAACACCATCTTTTCCAGTTTGAATCACAACCGGATCACTTGATCACTTTTGAAATTTTTCTCCAAAACTCTTTCCCCCGCGTTCGAATGATGGTTCTCCAGTTTTTCCCACAAGCGCGCGGCTCGAAACTGTAGATTTGATGTTTGTTACACACCTTCTTGGGACTTGCTGTCCCGTACTCTGTTGTGTCCCTTGTTTTGGTTTTCCGATCCTTGCCATTCTTTCGCCATAACCACTAACTTAATTGGGTGATGGTTTTTGTTTTTCCAATTCAATTTATGTATTTGTTTGCTTTCGATGTACTTTTGTACAGCCTTGAAGAGACAATTTATGCATTTTGTTCGTTTTGCTTTCCTCTTTCTCTCTCTCCGTGGTGGTGGTGAGGTTGCGGAATAATTATTAACAATATAGGGTTTTCATTAACTTTTTAATGCTTTCCTACTCGTGGTGGTATCGTTTTTGTTTGAACAGCTCATTTAGAATAGAGGGTCAGCCATTCATTCAAAAACTGTACGTTGTGACCCAACGGTAGACACTTTGATCCTTTAGAACGGACATACGGGTTTTAGAGCAACAACGTGCGTCATTCCAAAGTATCACCATTAACCGATCATAGGGCTCTAGCCTTTTGCGTTTGCGTCTTCACGAACATCTTCAATTTCGTTTCCTTTCTTTGTCATCTACCATCGGTCACTATCTCGAAACTAATCTATTGCTTTTGATGCTCAATCACTTCACTTTCGTGTACTTTCAGAGCATTGAAGAGGTATTGCTAAATGGGCGTTTGAAAGCAAACGCCTTCAAACGATTCAAACAATAAACAAGCTTCCAAACGTTGAAACGAGCCAAAAGACCAAACAAGCCAGTATTTCCCCCTATATCTCTCTCACTCTCTCTCTCTCTCTCTTGCTGAAAAGCTCTGTTTTCTTCTGATCTTTGTCTATGGTTTAACCGTTTTGAACTATTTCTGTCTATTTGAATGCTGTGATAGCTTTTTGTAAAACTTATCATATAACAACTGTGTCTGCTGTGTGCTTATGGTTGTGATTACTTGCCGTGTTCTTTTTCTTTTTCACACACCTAATACCAACAGTAGTTAACAAACCGAAATTTCATAACCAACAGCAGCAGCAGCAGCAAGCATTAGTATTAGTTTAAAGTGGTATCTCACAAATTTAGGAGCCAAATTTCGATCGCTTACAGTTACAGCTAGTTTTAGAATAGTAGTTGTTACAAGGCCTGTAGCTTTACATTCGGTGCACTTGCTGTGTGTTGAGAAAGCAATGGATAGCAGGTTTTGTTAAATCACCGACAGTTAAGAGATTGTTTTGTATACTCAGTTACGATTGATCTTCCTGAACAGTGCAGAAAATAGTGAAAGGTAGATCAAGGTTTGGTTGTGCACCTGTTTAAATTTATCGTCAGCATCTCACACATTATTGCATGATTATTTTACAGCTACTTGTTATCGTTCTCTCTCTCGGACTTTCATAGGCACTATTATTAGCTGCTACAAATTCTTACTTAACCTTATCACATCTTTTTCTGACTCTTATAACATTCTTAACATTAAAGCAATAGTTTAACAGTTCTCTTTCTGTAGTATCTTAACGCGGCTCACGATCGCTTAGCTTGTTGCCTCTCTATTCGCTGCACGCAGTAATGGCGCCGCCGGGCACGCTTGCTAGCGAGAATCAATCTTGACCGTTCTAGGAGCGATCTCTACTCAAACGCATTTTCCGCCAACGGCTTAACAGCCAATGTTTCCATTACATCCAAATTGTACGCGCATAAGCCAGTTTTTCTCTAGATTCCTAACAAAATGCTGCACCGTTTTCTCGATGGTTCGTGCTGTGTTGTTAGATGGAAATAGCTTTAACAAAACGGGGGGAACGGCGCTCTAGAGCTCTGTCCCCCTGCCTAGTGTACGTTCGTTGGCTGTGTGTTTCCTGTTTCCGTACTCTATTTCGTATGGCCACCTAATTTACGAGCAGCACTCTCGGCGAGTTTGGCAACTGGCACCGTCCTTTGATGTTTCTGGCCTATCGTTCTGCTGCTATGTTATACTGTGGGAAAGAAATTGGCCGTACCGTAAAAATTGGAACGCTAATTCGGCCGCCTTTTGTGTTGAGCCAACGTAGCTCCACAAAATTCAAACTAGATACAAAGCCCCGCTCGCTATTTTCCGCCGGACAAAATGTGTCCTCCGTTGTTCCGTCAGCAGAACGGCAGAGAGATTTGGGGAACATCAGTTCCACATGTTCCCCAATTTAGTTGTGGTTCTCGCTTATGTTCCGACCTCCGTTTTTCCCGAGCAATATCGAGTTAAGATTGATTTGTGTTTTCTGCTTCGCTTCCCATTATTATATCCCCGGTCCTTTCCCGGTTGCCTGCCCCGCCGCTCAGTAATGGCTAAAAACCTAGGTAACGATGGGTGACACGGAGGACTGCGCCACTAATGTCGGGCTGTTTCGGTTTTACAGAGCGTGTCGACGCGCCTGGATCTGCACCTGGACAGCGACAGCATCTTCTACAAGCTGGGCGCCTACGGGTTGATCTCGTTCTCCGACTACATTTTTCTGCTCACCGTCCTGTCAAGTAAGTAGATCCCCTGGGGCAACCTACACCCGATAGGGAACAGGGGGTGCTGAATGGCTGCTGGTGGTGGTTTTGGTTCTTTCTATTCCGATCAAAACACAATCAGAAGGTCATACTTTTTTCGTATTTTATTTGCCTCAATTTTCTTCGGTCGGTTTGTGATAATATCGAAGGTACATTAGTTGACAAACGACAATGGGTCTACGAACAATAGTAATACGAGTCGAAGGATGAGAGGATGCAGTTGTTAAATATCATTTCATTGTTTCCATTTACGTGTGAGTGTGTGTGGTTGTAAGCACGACAGAATCCGGATTCCAGGATGATTATGGGTTGTCATCGGGTGTGCAAGGGTGGTCGGTCTGTCGCTAGTAGCACTCTTGGACGGAGCACTACGAATGACGAAGCCTACTATGAGTGACGTTTTCTAAATGGTTGACTTTATGTGTTGACTTTCTTTTCGCTTTCCTACGCGTTATTGGGTGATAATTATCGAACGTTATGAACGGACTGTCGTTTTGTTAATGTTGACAAGTTGTTGTCCTCTTTGAACGGTGACGCAATAGAGTTGAAACTGTATACTTTAGATCTAACCTTTAGAAGTAGTCACTAGCATCAATATTTGCTGTTTTAACTATTTTATTATGTTACTATGGCTGGCTCCAGCTAATGTGTTTCATGTTCGGTTTCGAGGGCTGGCTCTTCATGTAAATTATTGAATCTATTTCCAACTTTGTTCGTTTCTCGATTCGTGTAGGTGTGTGCTTCATACTGTTTGTTTATTTCTTGTTTCCTATTGTTGTGTCTCGCTCTTTATCGCTCTGTGTTGTGTTTTTCGCTCGCGTCAAATTACGCCTATAGGAAAAGTGAAAACAGAAAACAGAAAACTGTAAACGGTGTTTGAGTCAAAATTTAGAATTTTGATTTGTTTTTCTTCCGAAAATGGTTAAATATCTTTATAAAAATCGCTCACAAAACTGTTTTTCTTCTGCTATTTTGCTTGTGTTCGCTCCCTTGTTAGTCTCTTTATGTTGCTTGTACGTTCCACCTTCCAGCCTCTCTATCTAATCACTCATCGGCCTCAGTGTTCGCCCGGTCCTACTATTTTCAATATACTATTTTTAGTTTTAAATTTTATTTCACGTTATACAATATATACGACATACACAGGTAACATCAAACAATTTTTTCCGTAAATCTTTATCCAATTTTTGTTATTTCTTCCGGCTGCATACTAATGGAATTGCGATTGTGTAAATATTTTCCCTAGAGTTTGTCCCCATCCACCGGCTCCGTTCGCTTCTGGTCCGACTGTCTACTGATGCTTTTCTGCCGTTTCTGCGGCTTTGACCTCGTCGAGCGGTGTCAGAGTCCATTCCGCCTATCTATATCCTACGATCATTATGTGCACAAAGGTGTTCTCTGCTAAAGGAGTATCGCCGGGCGGTTACAGCACAATGCCGCTAGCACCATGTTAACACACGCGGAACCCTCAATCACCCGGGCGAAGAAGATGCGCGAAGATTTGGTTTTACTAGTTCTCTCAGTTTTGGCACTTTGAAATCCCTTCATCGCTGTTCGGCTGATGCGGCTTGTGAGCGGAGCGGTGTCCATGTTCCTGTAGCAACGGAACGTCATTACGAAAGCTTTAAAAATGAATTGATGTCGTTTACCGGCTTTCCTTTTGCCATTTCTCGCCCGTGTCAGAGTTTTGCAGTACTACAAACCGCTTTTCAAATCTACCATGTTAACCGTCTCGGGTGCTTCTAATTCCGGTGGTGAAACGTTCCAGATTTCTTAAGCTCTTTAAAGAGAAACCAAAAGAAATGCTCGTGTTTCTATTATCCAGCTGCGGACGGTAGAATTGCGCTGCAAACGTAACAATCGAAACACAATGCGTTAATGCCACTTATAGATAACTATTTATGGTGGGATTAAGTCCTTGTACGGTCGGTTTCTGTATCATTAGCTGTTCACCTGTTTCGGGCCGGGGCCGCGTTCGCTGAATGAACCTGTTGGATGCCACCAGGGAAGGGTGTTTACTAAACAGCTAGCTATTCTTGTAGTAACGCAGGTTGCAGAAATGTACATTTTGCTAAAAACGGTCAGTAAAGTATCTCGAACGCGATGGTATACGTTTGTATAATGGGAATATTCTTGGTGCGGTGCACCACTCTGTGGTGCACAAATGGTGCGCAAAATAACTTTCTATGAACTATCGGTGCGCATACACGGATTGGCCCGGAGCTATGACACTGCCGATACGATCTACATTCACTGTCTGTCTTTTTAGTCTTTGTTTATGCTTTCGGTGCGCGGCCCTAGAAGCTGCTATCCGTAATCGGGCGACTGAACGTAGCTGTAGTACTTGGTGCTGTTGTAGCCAAACAGTTCAAAGTCCAGCTGGTAGATCTCCAGCACGTCCGTCAGTAGCTTTTCGTCGATTTGGGCAAAGTATCTGCGAATGAAAAGTCAACAAACAAGCCGCTGATTTGTAGTCTGCCCCGGATGGCGAAGCGGAACGCGATCGATCCACCGTCCGTACCTGGGAATCAAGTTCCGGGTGTCGCTCGTGGAACGATTCGTTATCCAGCGAGCCTTGTAGCGGGGCATCTTGTTGAGTAGCAGCGTTTCGAGACCGGCCTGCCGGATGATGTACTCGCTGTCACGCTGAAAGGTCTCCATTTTGGCAATCAGCGTGAAGTTGATGCTGCACGGTGTACAGAACGAGTACACCGGGCTCCAGTGCTCGTCGAAGCGGCCACCCGACCGATAGTGGCTCACGAGAAACTCGAGAAACTCCCGGAACGTGGGACCGTGTGGTGTTTTCTATTTTCCGGCAAAGAAGAAGGGTATGTAAACACATCGGTGCCTCGGAACGGGGAGCCACAGTCTGCAGCTGCGTACCTGTGAGCCCTTGAGTGGGTTTGCTTTCCGGAACTTTTTCACAATCTGCTCCCCGAGCAGCTTGTAGTACTTGTTTCGGCATCCTTCCAGCTTGTTACGATACGCCGAAAGCAACCGCTCGAACGGTTCCCGCACGATCAGGAACGATATCGTGTTGGAGATGTAATCATTCAGCTCGTTGGTGGTGGGCCGCGGAAAACGCTTCCGGGCCAGATCGATGGGCGAAGCCTTGGTGCGCTGTAGGTACTGCACACTGTAACCACCTACGATGTGAGGACACAACCATACACACGTAAGGGTATGTTAATTCCCGAATCCCGTTCAAGCGATACCTACCGAGTATGTTGAAGTAGTACATCCAGGTGCTGCTGGCCGCTTTGAAAATGTTACACCACGCGATACCGTGGCCGGGCGAGATGAAGAATTCCCACGCGTTCGGTGGGTACTTGCCGATGATCCGATGCTCGGCACACACGTTCCACAGCACCATGCGCCGCTCGTTAAAGTCCGTCTCGGCGGCCGCGTTCATCTCGTCCGAGTACTCGTAGACCGGGTTCAGCGTGGACTGGTTGCCACCGGCCGGTGCCGAATGTCCATGGCCGTGCGTTCCTTCCTTCACGTCCTGTTGCAACGACGGTGGGAACTGACGCTGCTGTTTACTGCTGCCCGCTTTGGCAAACCGACGGCTCTCGGCGCCCACCACACTGTTGTGTTTCGCCCTCTCGTTCCGTTTACTCTGGTCGAATGGCGCCGGCAGGACATGGGTGAAAAGAAAAAAAAGCGGCAAAAATCCATCAACTTTTCATCACTCCCGCCACAACGACTCCGGTGTCCGGTCCGGTTTTGCATTTTCATTGCAAACGGCGCGCCACACTGGAGACGCATCGCCGGGTACTGTGTAGTGTGGTTGCTTGGATGATTGTGGTGAATGCTACGCCTCCTTCGATCGCCCCATTGCTTCTTAGTGTGTGCGCAGTTTGTCTATTATTCATCACCACGATTCGCAACTATCCACTTTCTCCGCCAATCATTCACTGTTCCGGGGCTCCACCGGTGGCCACCGATTGTAGAGAAATGATAAGCGAAGTGGTTGGATCTGATGGACAAGAATAGGCATTTGAATATTTAACGAGCGCGCTTCCCTTTTCGGGGGCCCCCCTATAACTTTACAACCGTGAAGCGGACGTCCCGCCCCATCGGGTGTCCACCCCATCGGGTTGCTCCTTTGACGTGCAATAACGGGCATTATGTCCGAGCAAACGTTTTTTGTGCTCGCTTCTTTCCTATCAGCGCTCCCCAATCGTCCGGGCTCGGAGAGTCCATTATAGTCATAACCTCCCCATAGGGGTGGTCCACATCAACGCTTGATTTCCGCAGGGAGTGATCAAGTGCAGAGGAGGGCTCCAGGTAAACGGGGCGCGTTTACTGTAAAATATGTCGTTTTTGAGCACACGCCTGAATGTATTATTAAATAGAGTTTAGCTACCCGTGCCTCCTGCGTAAGGCAAAAAATGGTTTCGGAAGGAGGAAATGGCGGAAATATATGGGTCACCTTGTCGAGAGGGGGGTTCGGGTTTGCAAGAATCGGAATTTATTTACATAATAAATACTGCCACCTGTCGCGGCGGTGGACCCGCACTTACCATCATTGTTTCCTGCCTGCCACCGATGGTTCGCTGCGAGAGGACGGCGGCAAACGATGGCACGGCCGATGACGACGCGAACGGAGAGGATCCCGACGCGGAGGAGGCCGATGAGGACGACGAGGAAGCGGTCAAGGCGCTCATCGATTCCCGTAGTAGCAGCATAAAGTACAGACCGAACACTACCACGAGGACGGCAATCTTCAGACACAAATAGCACCGCCGTTTGCTGAGCTTTACCGGAAGTAGCAGTGAGCTCATTTTCCGCAACCGTTGCTTTTCACTGCCACCCGACGACGTGCCACCGGCCGCCGTACCGCCGGTGCCAGTCCCGAGAATCGGAGAGCCCACCATCAGGAAGGGTGATTTGTGGTACATTTTCTGTTTGATGTCGATGCACCGGGGCGGCCGTTGATGCACCAGTTGATGCACCTAACTACATCCGGTGCACATCCGTCCCGTGAATCCGGCTGCAATAGGCTTGGTTTTTTGCTGCGCGCTAATGGCACGACTCGCCGTGACACTCCGATAGCACTTGGTTCACATCATTTAACCGCCACTCTGATTCCGATGGACCGGTTCTGTAACTATTACAAAACACAATAAGTAGTCAGCGACGTACGGTGGAGCGCGACCCGTAATTGAATCATTAAAAAATACTCCGACCGCGGCCTGGACCGATGATATCAGCCGCGGGGACGGACTCGTTGTTGTCCTCTCTCGTTAAGGGATTTGTTTTAAGGGTTTGTTTGCATTTCATTGGTGGTTTTTTTCGTCGGTGTCTACCCCTTCTTCCCCATTATGTTTCCCGCACACAAAACCAAGTTCCTGGCCCCGGAAATGGGACGAACGGGCCGGGAAGATACCGGTGTGTTAGTGAGCCTCATATTGTAATCACTTGTCGCGCCGTTGTTGGTGTGCTCCCCACAAGCCGATCCGAAACTGGCCACGAAGAGGAGCGTGAAGAGGAGCACCGCGCTTCTGGTGGATCACAACTTGGAATTGAGTTCGGCTTGCGTGTGCTTCTTTTGCTTACTCTTTTGCCCGGGGTTTGTTTGCGAACGGCGAACCGTGTTAATTGGACGAAGTATTAACGAAACACGAAACAACACTATCTTGCTGCTGGGGGGCCTGCGAGACCGGGATGGGGGCTACGGTGGGGAAGGACTCACAAACTTCACCATGGTACTATTCTATGGCCCTTGCCCACCGTCCCACCGTCCCAAATCCGTGTCTATTGCACGAGGGAATATTAAGCAGTAAAAACGGAATTGCCTTCTGCTCAAGTCTGGAAGACAATCAAAAGCACAAACAGTGGCGAATCCTGCTCGGGCTCCTTGGACTGTCAAAAGAGTTCACGTTAACTTCACGAATCGGTGCTCGGTTTGTAATTAGTGATTCATTCCGCTGGGTCACTCATTGCACTGCACGACAATTAAGCGCATTTCCTTCGTTGCGTTGAGCCTGAAAACGCACACACGACCGCGTGGACAGCCATCAGCCAGCACTGAGCTTCTCGGACCTAAAGTTCCGAAGAATTGGCCGAACGGGAAACTCCTCTGGAGGCTCTGGACGGAGCGCTTACCGAAACAGACACAGCACCAGAAGGACCAGAGTGCCACGCCACCTTGTTGAATGCAGCAGGACCGAAGTTCAAGTGTTCGAGCCTGCTCGAGTGGCCGCGCGCTGTGACGGATCGGTCCGTCGGTTTTGCAATTTGCGTACCGCACACACTACCGGGAGCCCCAGAAAGGCACCAACACCAGTACGGAGCCGAACCTCGGCCAGCAGGAGCCGAACCGGGCCCGATAAAGAGTGCGCTGGCCAACGGCATCTCACCAACACATCGCCACACGACGGAAAGGACGAACGAGCGCGCGCTTGTGTTTGGTGTGCATCGCCTGCTCCGCTCCGCGTTGTGATGCGAATCTCGGGGCGAGCGCATATCAACACAAGACCAGAAGCAAAACATTACAAAATCGCACAACACGGGTGTCCTTTTTGTGTTGGCGCCGCGTCACGGTATTGGTTGGGTCACGGCGTTTCTGATAAGTAACGCGTGTTCGTAGAACTGAAGCAGCGTTGTGTGAGTTGAAGCGATAAAGAGATACAACCAGAAAGTTTTAGGAATCACTTTCGCTACGACCCTGTGCGATGCCAAAGCTTCTTTGCTCCTTTTGCATTGTCCTTTTTTCGGGGAGCTGGGGTTTGGGAGCGTTTGATTGCTTGAAGGCAGCTTGTGGCTGCTCCCCGGTTCCAGAAGTCGGAGATAGTGTACAGCCACGGGTAGTTGGCACTTTGGCGCCACTTTCCCGGTTCGACCGCGGTGTGACCGCGAACGGTCGGGAAAGGCCGCAGGAAGGCGACGACGCCGAGCGTATCGAACCGCGTTCCGCACTCGTCGAAACGTTCACTTTCGATCACTTTCGGGTTTTCCCCGGGACGTCGAGTCGGACCGGCACCACACTTGCTGTGGACTTTTGCGTTGGCACCGATCCAGCACATGAACGTACCATAAATTATCGGCTCGGTTTGCAGCCTCTCTCGGTTTGTCGCTCTGATGGCAGCGGCCCCAGCGGACGGCTTGGCCTCCGGCATTGTTTTAAGTATTCATCCCGCGATGAAACCCAACTATCATGCTCGTGACGATTTGTGCCTCTTTCTCCTACTCCTCCTCGGGGAATTGGTATAGCTATTTTTGGACGAGGATTTGTTGTTGAAAAACCTGCGTCAAGTGGCCGCACGGTCGCCAACGACCCAATGGGGTTGATGATGAGCAAGTTTAAAGGCTGTGCCGCGCGTGTGGGTGCCCTCGCTTTCTATCGACGGGATTCGATCTAATTAGAAAGGATTTGCATGTTCCAGCTGTCAGCGCGGGAGCTCTCCGGGTGGGCCGCGGGTGCCCGATCAATTTAATAGAGCTTGCCCTTTCGTGCGAACATAAATTGCACCGCTCCCATAAACAATCGTTGAAGAATCGGCTGGTGGGTCTAATAATCAGCAGAACCTAGGGGGCGCTAAAATTAGCTACTTTAATTAAGTTCGATCATCCTTCGGAGCGCGCGGCGTTCGGTATGGCGTTTCACATGCATCTGCAGCTCGCGCGGCTGATAACGGATGGCAGGAGGAGGAATGCAAAACCAATTCCCGGAATGGGTTTTAGTTGTGTTACGCGTTTAGTGAAAATCAATTTCACTTCAGCAGTCCCTGTCGCTTTTAAGACAGATTAATTTCCACGCTGGAAACGTCTTGGAACCGCAATCCGTTTCGAGGTCAACGTTGCGTGCATAGTTATTGCGAAAGTATTATTGAGCTTAATTGCTTGAGAAAAGAGCCTTGAGAGGTCGATATTTGTATATTTCTTATTGGTAAAAAGGTCGCATCAATGGTGGTTTCGTCAATGTTATGACCACGTCACAACAATCTAGTAGCCATGGGATGTATTTTGCATCTTTTGACAAGTCGCAATTTACCCCTTACACCAGAGATGTGATGTATTTTTCGTACCGCAATATACTGGATCAAATCAATAAAAGCTTAAATTTTTTGTTCATTTTGTTCTATTTTAGGCCACTTTCCGCACCATTTGTTCCGGTTAATTTATTATCGAACTGGAAGTAAAAGCTGTTAATAGACACATAGCTCACCGCCAGCTACCATGCGCCTCCTTTCGTAGCGGTCACATTGTGATTGTGACTTGCGCAAATTCCTAGAAGTCTCGCACAGCGCCACAGCACCGAGACCGCACAGTGGTGTGTCATCATTAAAAGCGCCAAAGGAATTGCATCTACGCCTCGTTCCATCTCCTTTTGGTTTCTGGCCGGCTGCCTGATGATGAGGATGAGGATGATGATGTTGTTAGTTGGTACTTTTGTTTGTTTAGTTTTGTGTCCCCACAACCAATCTGTGTCCGACTACCGCCGTCCTTGTGTCTTTGCTGGGGGTTTCCTGATGCGCGCCGTAAAAAAGGAACAAAAACCTACTCCAGAATGACGTATGTCCTTTGAGAGAGCAAATCGGGCAGAAAGAGAGGATAACAGTGACAGAGAGGGAGATTGAGAAAGAGATGCCGAGATTATTCGTGTGGTAGTCACCAGCTGGTAGTTGTTCCGTGGAAGATTCTGCAAACGCTCCGTAGCTTTCGATTGCATTCTTATCAAACTTGAAAGCTCTCTCCGTGCGAAGATGGTAACACGCACACAAGGACACGGGGCACATCCTTTGGGAAGAATCTGTCCTACGACGCTCTCTCGCCCTAACAGGTTGGTGTGTACTTCCACACACAGCCACTCTCGATGCTTAGAAACGAACCTTCTCGGCGTATCACGTTGTTGATGTTTTTGTTGGCCGTGCCTTTGCTAACATTTTCCGTTCCGTTTGTTGGCCGCTTCCTAGAAACGGAACTCAGTGCCCGAGGCGAATGTCAGCACTTGTTCTTTGTCCCGTTCTGATGCATTCGTTGTTGGTGCTGGTTTTTTTTTTGCATTCCCCCCCGCCCCAGTGTATTGCCGACACCATGGTCGGCACCACCGACCGAGCGACTACATTTTAATGGGCCACGAAGACGGTTTCCACCACGCCTCGGAAGCGGCTTTCCGTGTACCTCACACCAAATGCCCCTCGTGAATGTGTTTCGATTAACCGAGAAGTCCTTGGAGAAAAGAAACCCGGAAACAGGAAGCCACTAGCATGCTCGTCCTGGCGTGGCGGTTGCCTGCTAGTTTCGCGATCCGAACGGAAGCCGTATGCCCCGTGCCGGGCCGAGCCGGGTGTCCTTAAAATGGATCCAAAAATAGAACCGCTTCACGGTGCCTCAGCGAAGCAAGTAAGGAGGGGAACCAACATATCCTTTTCCTTTGCCACGGACCCACAGTTCTTGGTTTGTTTTTTGCGCGCCCGAAGGACATTTTTGTCCACAAGGTTTCACCACGCTCACTCGGCGTTGATTCGTCTTTTAGTTTTTGCACCGTGGCAATGGACGGCACCCGGTCTTTACTTGCATCCGGAGCGGGTCGGACACTGGTCGGCTTTTATTTTTACACTGACACACAGAGAGAGTGGTGTGCCACTTTGGACGATGGACACTGTTTTCGTCACTGAAAACCGCGCGATGCTTTTAGTGGGAAAGCGGAAAATTGTTTTTCGACCGAACTGGCCGAACTCGCTGACTGGCTGGTTGGCGGTTGTTGGCACAAAAATTAGGGCACACTCAATTTTATGCATGAACGGGAACTGGCACGGAGCGACGGACCCGGCGGGTAAAACAGAAACCTGATCTGCAGGGCCAGCCTTGCAGAGAGGGCAGGAACAGGTGGCATGATTTGGCTTTTTGGCGATTGAATTCGACGGACGAAGGTTCTCGGTCACTATCCGCGCGCACGTACATAACAGCGGGAACCGGAATGGCCTCGGCCAACGGAAGGAGTAAAGATGAGACAATTTCCTGTTGCCTTCTGCGGCGCAGTGCTATTGGGCGCTAGTTGGAAGGTTATTTTTGTTTCGCTCCTTTCCCGCCATTTTTTGTTTGGCTGTCCAGTATCTACCACACCGCGAGTTGCACAGCGGATTTGGCGCGACGTTCAGGATTTATGAGGGAAGCTTTTCTCGGTGGTGCGTGGCGAGCTGAAGGAAATGAGACCATTTTCGACCCATTTAGAAATTGGGGATAGCTTCTCTACAGACCCGAACGATGGGCTGTTTTTGGTTTGAAAATATGTAAGAACTATTACTTTAATAATTTCCTTAAGGTTTTATTAGCACACTGGACGAAAAGGTACTTAAAGCGGGGTTTTCCAATCACACATAAATATTCATGTCCTCAATCGTTTACTAAGTTTTGTGTTTTTGCTCAAAGTAGAGTATTGTTTGAATAGATAAAAAACTGTGTAATGTTGGACCTTTTTCTATGGAAATCGTCTTCATATTTTCCTAGTTAATCTGTACTGTTATTGAGATTAGCCTCTACGCTGGCCGCTTCCTCTTCAATGTTGATCACTAAACGGCACCGTCTTCCCCTGTCTCTTCGTGCCCTCTTTCTTTCGCAGCGTCCCGGCGACACTTTGAGATAGCCTTCCGGATGTTTGACCTGAACGGGGACGGTGATGTCGACAGTGAAGAGTTTGAAAAGGTCGCCAATCTGATCCGGCAGCAAACTAGTATTGGTAACAGACACAGAGATCATGCAAATACGGGCAACACGTTTAAAGTAAAAAAAGTAATTTTACTCTCCAAAAGATTGATGCTGAATTAATGCTCCTCTTTTTGTTTTCTTTTGCGTTCCTTGATTTCCGTTCCGGCCCCGGTTCGGTTCCGCCTTTTCGGTTATTCGATATTACCACAGGGTGTCAACTCGGCACTGACGACCTACTTCTTTGGGCCGAAAAACGATGAAAAGCTGACGATCGAGAAGTTTCTGGACTTTCAGCAGCAACTGCAGCGCGAAATTTTGACCCTCGAGTTTATGCGTAAAAACCCGGACGAAAACGGTAACATCAGTGAGGCTGACTTTGCCGAGCTCCTGCTGGCGTACGCCGGCTACCCGCAGAAGAAGAAGGTGAAGAAGATCAAGCGCGTCAAGAAGAGGTTAGATAGCAATTCGAGTCGAATCGGATCAGGAATGGTTGTTTTTCATTCATGCACCTTTTTTTCTCAAATTACAGGTTCCGCGATCATGGTTCCGGCATTTCGAAGGAGGACTATTTGAACTTTTTCCACTTTCTGAACAACATCAACGACGTGGACACGGCACTAACGTTTTACCACATTGCCGGTGCTTCGATTGATCAAGCAACACTGAAGCACGTTGCCAAAACGGTTGCGTTGGTCGAGCTTTCCGATCACGTGATCGACGTAGTTTTTACGATCTTTGACGAAAACAGTAAGTACTGTAAGCGGAGTTGAGTTCAATTCGGGAGGGAACTAATTCAATTGTTTTCGGTGCAGTGGACGGACAGCTGAGTAATCGCGAGTTTGTGGCAGTGATGAAAAATCGGCTTCTCCGGGGACTGGAGAAACCGAAGGATACCGGTTTCGTGAAGCTGATGCACTCGATCCTGAAGTGCGCAAAAGACACCAAACCCGTTCTTCTAGATCTGTAAACGTAATCTTTCAGCAATCCTTTTAGCAATCGCCTAGCTCGAAGAATCCAAGTCAAGTCAATCAAATACAGGTAGAGAGCGCTCCGGGCTGGACGTATATGTGTTACCTATCGATAAGTTTTTCATAATTTTAAATACAGTCAACAAAGTTTTCGTGAAGGTCCTGCGAGGGCCATCCTGTCATAGAGCCATAACCGATCGACGCTTGTTATACGCTTCTCAATTTTTCCATTTCCAGTTTGTAACTAATCCAGAAATGTCATCTCAATGAATCTTGTTGCGAAAATAAACGTTCGATAATTGTTGTAACTGTTGTGTTGCGAGTTTTTTCGTACCGTATTTTTGGATAAAATTTAAACCTTTTCGCCCATTTCGTTTGACGGTGTACCTGGTTTGTTGACATTTTTTGTGACGTTAGTAACGTCATCGCGCGTGCGCGGTTTTTTGGTTTCCTTGCCGAAATTGTTTATCTGTCAAACTGTCGGATGCACGGAGACCGAAAAAGTGGGCCGAGAAGCTAAACATTTCTTCCTTAAAAGTGCAGGATTCCCAACATGAACGAAGCACAGTTTCGTTGCTAGCTCCGGTGCGATTGTGTGGTTCTGTTCGGTGTGCGCGCACCGTTCGTATTGAGAAATGTTCCCCGAAACGCTGGTTTTTGCTCTGGCCCTGCTCATCACGGGCGCGATACTGTTTCTGCTGATCTACTTCGTATCCTTTTCAAACAAATCATTTCCTTTGGTCCGCGGTTCGCTCCGCGAAGTAAGTGATGTTTCCTTAGCTTCGTCTCTCCGTAGCTGATTATACTGTCCGATTTGGAATGCGATTACCTCAACGCTCAGCAGTGCTGCTCGAAGCTCAACTTTTGGTCCATCCCGAAGCTGGCCGGCCACGGGTTCTTGGCCTTCCTGCTGCTGATGCACGGCAACTGGATTCTCTGTCTGCTGAACCTTCCGATGATCGGATGGCTGGTGTACGAGCAGTACAAGGTACCGGCCGGTAACATCGGCGTGTACGATCCGGCCGAGATCCACAACCGTGGGATGGTGAAGAAACACCTGCGCGACACCATGATCGGACTGGGGTTTTATTTGATTATCTTCTTCATTTATCTGTACTGGTAAGGGCTCTGGTGTCGCAACACTTTGTTCACGAATTTTAACATCGGATTAAATTTTCTGTTTCGCTTCTTTCCAGTATGATAATTGCCTTACTGAAAGGCGACCCAATAAAGCGCCACGAGGAAGAGGAAATCGTAACGGAGTTCTAGATGATCCACGGAGCTGGTTTTACGGATGCGACTAAATTCGATACATGCACGAACGCCCCGATCGTAAACTGCTCAATGCCTCTAGCCCCTCTTCCGTAGCATGTAGCACCAGTAATGACATTTTTCTAGTAGCCGAGCGTAAGAACGTTAGCCAAAGATTTTCCGAAGTTGTAAGCTTAAGGACATTTGAATTAAAATAAAGCCAGTCTTAGATTTACTTTCAGCGCGCCTATTATACTGCCCCAACTCGCATGTCCTCGTGGGAATCGCAACTAGGAGCGGTTACGACCCCCGGTGTGTTTCTCGCGAGAAGCAATGAGAACGATGAGCGAGTGCTATCGAGGCGGGTTCGCCAGGTTTGGCTGGACATTCTTCGTGGAAATTGCTCTCCGATTCCACACGAGAAACCATCTCCGGGCCCCAAATCTTACGATGCATTTTCTTCGCTGTTGGGGCTCCCCGTAGTGCGAGGAATCTGGATCGGATCTTTCCGACTCTCTCGTAGTCGCTCTCTCTCTCTCTCTCTCTGGCTGACCTGCGCTCTCACGCAAAGCCCGTGCGCTCTCGCGCGCCACAGTTGGGGGGCTTGCGTGTGTTTTGCGCTCCGCGGAACTGCTCAGAGTTCACCGTTTGCTTCAGTCGGGTGGTCACGCGTACCGTATCCGTTTTTTTCGGGCGTCGGGCGAATCACTACTAAAAATCGCGGAGGGCGGCAGAGGGTCGCCCGTTTTTGCAGCAAAACCCTTCACCTTCCCGCGGTCGCTCCTCCGTATGTGTGGTCAGTTGCACCGTCCGGTACCGTGGTTTCGCGAATGACCGCAATTTGAAAAAAAGTGAGTGCATTATGGGGCGGTGTGCGCTGGCAGCCCCCATCCCCACCCTGGGTCAGTCTGGTCGGGGCTGGAACGCGCAAACCGGCGGAAAACAGGACAGAAAACAAGCCAAACAATAATATTGACGAGACCCAGCGGGCGATAGCAAGTATTCGCGGTGAAATCGTCGCTTCCGTGGGGCAGCTTCTTTATGTCGGATGCTTTGGGGGCAGCGAGCGAGTGGCTGTCCTCGATCCGCTGCCGTTGTCAGGTGATGATGCTCAATTTTTGCGTGCCGCGCAGAGAGATGTTGGTGCGACTCGTAGTTCCCCGGTAATCCGGTGACCGCGCTCCCCATCGAATGGGCTGAAGACGGCAGAAGAAATGGTGAGCCTATCGTCGCGGCCAGCTCTCAGCTGTTCGTGGACAACGCAGGCAATCGGAACCGCGATCGCGAAGCTCCGTTAGCACCCCCGAAGTGGGTCTGAAATGGAAAAACAACTTGCGCACCCTTCTTTTTTTTTGCTTTTTTGTGTGACCATAAACGGCCACTGCCAGCAAACCCGCGAGTGTGCGTATATGTGTGCGCGACCCACTGTTTGTTGTTTGTGACGCATAAATGTGTAAACAAGTGCAAAGTGGCCAACAGGACCAGCGCTGCGCCGTGAATGATGAAAACACGCCGCGCGTGCACGCATAGCTGTCACTGCGCGAAGGAGAACACGGTGTTGACGCGTTCGCCGATCGCGAGATCGGGAACGATCACGCAGCAACCTTCACCAATCGCGCGCTCCCAAAAAGGGTCTTGTGACCGGGCCGGGTTCTGCACGTCTGGAAGACTGGATCCTCGGTCGAGGCTTATCAGCATAAGCGGTGCAACGCATACACCCACCACCTCCTCGAGAGGCACGAGAGATCATTTTTACAGATAACGGACGACTCTCCGGGGGAGGACCGGTCCCATCCTTCCCGGTGATGATCGTAAGCACCGTCTAGAGAAAGGGGCTCCCCCGTTTCGTTGGTGGCGTGTCGCGCGTTTGCATACGTGGAACCACATTACGAGGCGGAGGCTGGCCTTACTGGTTGTTCCGACTGCAGCTTCTGATGCGATTCAGGATTTCTGGGGGAGCGTTTTTCGGGGGCCATTTCGTGCTGCAGTTCCTACCGCGGACACTGGAACGAAAGAAACGAAAGAAACTCTGCCCTGTGTCATAACATGACTTGGATTAACCACGCGATAGCGCACCACGGATACCCCTTCCCCCCCAAAAGTGTGTCCTGCGTGCATGTGTGCGTTGTGCTGTGTGCATTCACTGCCGGCCGAGCGAGAGGAGGAGATAAACCTTCCCCAGAGCGAGAGTAAGACACCGAGAGCGAGAGAAGAAAAGAGCGCGAGGCTCTCTCTCGAGGCGCGTTCCGGAGAGCCGAGCTTGAATGGGCACGCGAGAGAGAGCATGGGACCGGATTTCTGGTGGAGCCTCAGCATCGATTACGCGGACGAACGGGTGCCTCTTGGCGCGCGACATTCATCACTGGGTCGGGCGCACGAGTGGACACTTTTCTGGTCGCGTGGGAACCGATTGGTGTTGGCATCCGTTTCCTTTTTTCTTTCCACACTTTCGTTGGCCATTTCCATCGTCGGCAGCAGCGGTAAACTGTTTTGGGCCAGGAAAAGCCTGTGTTTATGTGTGCGTGCGAAAGAGTGATTTGGGGGCCAAAAGAAGTTGGCAAACAAACGTCCAAGGAGCGCCCATCCATCATCGTCGACGAGTGTAGGTCAGTTTCGCGTTCAGGAGGAGGCGAGAGGTACGTTTTTGGGCAGGGCCGCCCCAAAGTGATGCTTTTGTGGTGCGTGCGCGGTGCTCGAGTAAACTCGACGATTGGCGGATTATGGCTTTGTTTTCCGGCAAATTATCGAAAGCTGCTTCGAATCAACTTCGAGAGGGGGTTAGGCGGAGGATCTAAAAATAAGGTTCCTTAAATCGGCGGATAACATTATGATTGGCCTGTGGCCCTACGACACTCACCCAAGCGCGATCCCTGACCGCGGACAATTCGCGGTACGTTTCAGTTTGGCAGTTTGGAAGCGGTCGAGCAAAGGTTACTTAGATCGCGTCAGCGTGGAGTGTATGTCAATCAAGGTGTGCCACGCTTCTTCATTCCCGTAGAAACAGATTTTAAAGAACTGGCACAGACCAGAAGGTTGTTAGCAATTCAAATAAACTATTTTGGAAATTTGGACATCTATCTGTGTGAGGACACGAGAATTGGCAATCCTGGGCCGTAAAGTAGCGTTGATTTGCTACCGAAAGTACACTCATTATCCCACCGGCCTGTGGATCGGGAACGAGACCGAGCGGCCTGGCCAGCGTTTTACGTCCTAATAAATAAACATCACCACGCAACTCGCAACGTTGCTCTCGCATCTCCAAGCCGCGTGGCAGGTGTTTGCATCGTAAACTGCTTTTAGCGGCAAACCCTTCCCGTCCAGCACCACCGCGGTGGAGGTTTTATTTTAGAACTGCCTTTGCTCGAACTGCCTCGGTGGTGATCGTCGCACCGCGGCTCTAGTTTAGGTCCTAAAATCTCGCCCATCGAAATGATCTTTTAAATGCCCACCGACCGGTAGTTGCGCTCAACGAGGCAGCTTCCTGAGGCAGCAGAGTAATGGTTGAGCCAGTTACGATCTCGTGGTCGCAGCAGTTTAAACAGATGCACGCCAATGCGAAACTGCATCACGCAGGTGTTTAGCCGGTGGTGGGCGGCTCGCGTGTCGTGACGCACGAAGCTCTCTGCCAAGAAGATCGATGTGACGATCGTCGTCGGCATGTGTCGGCTTCTGTTTTGAGCATGATTCATACGCAGCAGTTTCCGCGCGGCTATCCGTGGTTCCGCCGTGGCTAACGAGGGACGCAGCGCTAAAAACCGTTTTGCAACCGTTTTCCGTTACGGTCAAGACGCGCCCGAACTGCCAGCAAGTGCAGCCCGAGTGGCGGCACTGCAAGGATGAGCTGCAATTAGTCAAATGCGCTCATAAATTATCTGAAGTTTGTTTCCCACCACCTGGCGACCGTCCGCCTGTCCCCCGTTTTAAAAATAATTTTTAATAATGAATCTTTATTTTAGGGGACCGCCACCGAGAGATAAGACCGGGCAGACACGGCGCTGCCCGGCTAGGATCGTTTGGTGCAAATTTGTCCGACACCGGAATAAAAAATCAATCAGGAAGAAAGGTGGCTAACGGGCGTCTTGCCGTCACGCCGAGCATTATTTGCGTTCGGGTTGGGTCCCCTGTCAAACGTGGAATGATAAAGCATTAAATTTGTCTAATTTATGGCGGTCCATCCAATTTATCTGATTCATAATTAACTTGCTTTCGAAGGGCGCGCGGGTTTTCCCGTGGTCGAGGAACTTGTGTGTGCTCAAAAGTTGCTCAAAAGTCACCACCGGTGGAAAGTAGGATCAGGGGTCTGGGCCAACTCTTTCGTAATACAGTTTTTCCACCACTTCATTGATCGTTATTGCCGCCGTTGGCTTCCACGAATACGAATTGCAAACTCAAAAAAAAAGCATTTTTTTTCTCGGCCCCCCACTTTTCCGGGAAACTCGACGCTATGCAAAACTTTCTGCGCTGCAGTTGAGCACCGGTCCGCGCGCGTATCGATTATTGATTAAACCGGCTGTGATGCATATTGCAGTAGTAGCGGAGTAGCAGTTAAAACAATGAACTGAAACTGCGCCCGTACCTCACATCCGTTTCCGCGTGTTCCGGCATCGAGTGGCAGATCCGAAAGTTTTATCTCGTAAAATTTTGACGGCTTTGGGACGAGGACGCATAGGGTAACTTACGGCGTGGTTGAGGCGAACCATACAACGGAACAGCTTTTTTGGTGTTGTTCCAATGTTCCAACTTGCCATCAGACCGGGTGAAAAACCGGAAAGTGGTCCCCCGTAAGCCTAAGGCAACGGGGACGGTGTCTTGCTACGGTCCTTCCTTCGAGCGGCCTCTCGTCATCCGAATGTGTCACCGTCGTCGGTTTTCGGGAGCCGGCGAAAGGTATTTCATTAGAAAACCCACCTTTTTCACGGCCCACCAATCAGAAGGACGCTTCGTCCGGAGGCGCTGGGCCGTACGAAGCATGTGCTCCACGTACCGGCAAGCGGGCCGCTGAGAGCTATTTTCAATTAGCCAGGCCCCCTTCTCGGTGCCCTGCGGAAGGTATATGTTTGCTGCTCTCGAGCTCTCGACGTTACATGTGCCGATCAGGAGAGCTAAGTGGTTCCGAGCCCGAGAGCGTGTGCCTATAAATGGCGATGACAAGCAGTTGTGGGGGGCCTGGCGAGGGGCTCCTTCGACGTCGTCGGTGTCGTGGCGACGGATAAGGGACATGCATGGCGTAAACCGTCCGTCGGTACTCGTCGCGTGTGCGAGAAGGTTGGCCCTGCTTTGGCCAAGATGACGATGATGGATCCATTTCCAATCCGTCAAAGTTGGCCCCCGGGTAAGGCCCCGGCAGGGCGGGCGGGCAGCACACCGATTTATGGTAGCACACACCTTTCTTAGCGTCGATGGGCGTGTTGCGTTGGTGACAGACGCCCGGAGCCCTTTGACGGCGGGCCAGGTACGTCGGGGCAGCGGGGTCGTTTTACGCTCGACAGACTTTCGTGGGAAACTCACGCGACGCAACGGTGGCGCGTTCGCTGTACACCGAATAACACCGGACAAATTGGAGCCCCAGCTTTAGAATAATATTTTGCTCATACCGTACCGGGAGATCGGGTGGACTCTCGATCCTCTGTACCGAAACGAGAAGTCACAGTAAGCTGTGTGGGGTTTACGGGGTGGCCACATGTGGCGGAACCAGCGCACCAACTACGCCATCGGTGAAGCGAAAAATCAACAAAACGTTCGACCGTGAAGGCGCCAACCGCGAACTCGGGTCACTTCTCGGTGCCGGGGATCGTTTTCGGCGGATGTTTTCCGATGCTGGGCATCCCAGGATCCGTTGGAATGATGTCCCCAGCGAGGCTGTGGTTTCATGGGGCAGGGTTTAAATTCTTGTTTAACAGGATTTTTTCTGCTCCTGTCCGGACCGTCGCGGATGGAATTGAATAACCATTAGCGCACCCAAAACGATTACATTAGAGAGAGAGAGAGGGTGTCACTCGTTGGCCCCGACGTCAGTCAGCCGGAACGATCGTAAAAAATTCATTCGCTTCGGCGCAGCGCAGGGGAAGAAAGTGGCAAAATAAATCCGCAAAACATTTATACGCTGAAAATCAAATCATCTACTCCGTCCGACCGACGACGAAGCCGCCCATTCATCATCAATCACTTAGCGGTGGCTTCTGGCCGTCAGCTGCGGAAGTGTTTGCCCAGGACCCAAAGGCGGGCACCGCATCACAGGGAATGGCGAGTGGCCCCGACGTGGACGACGCGAGCAACAAGCATCGGAAGCCGATCGGAATGGCATTCCGACTTCTTTCCCGATGCGCCGTCTCGGGGCGGGACTAAACGATTGCTCGCCAGTGCTCGCTCCATGTGTTTGGCCGACTCCATAATTTGTGCCCATCTCGTTCGAGTTACCATCAATCATCGGGAACCAGCGAACGGGTGGTGCACTCCGTCGACGAGGATTGCATCTTCCGGGCTCGGTTAGGCAAACGATTTTATGGTGGCGATTGTGCTGTCGTTTGCATAAATTGGCTCGGGCTCTCTGCAAGCGTTGGAAGAATTAATCCGGCGTCACGACAATCGGCCGGAGGCCCATAAAACACATTCACATCTTTCACGCGCACCAATTTTTTGTGTTTTTTCGTTGTAGAATTCGAATTCCCCCCGGACGCGGACAGTGAGACAGGAGCAGAGAGGTGAACCGAGAGTGATTAATTGAAAATGTATCCATTGGGGTGTGAATATTAATTACAAACGCAACAGTATGGCCCAGTACGGGGGCACGTGTTGAGCCGCGTCGGAGTGAGTGAGGGAGCCGCTAAGCTCCAGTGTTCCGGTGTGTTCAGTGTTTTCCGGGCGTCCCTTTCGGTTACGTGCCGGTTGCTGGTTCGCGTTATCCTTTCGTGCCGTGCCCGAAAACGAACAGACGCGCGGAGATGGCTTCCATGCTGACGGCCGGGTGCACATCGCCCGACGCAAGTGGCAAGCAGCAGTCGGTGTCCCCCCAGTCCTGCTCGCCGCGGATCGGCGCGCCCCCGACGACGGCGAACGCCCAGAATGCTGGCCAGACGACGGGCAATTCCGCCGTCTCCGCCTCCGCCTCCGCCATGAATAATCCGACAGCCGTCAAGCTGGGCGTTATGGACGTCCCGAAGGCGCTGCAGGACGGCGAGAAGTTCATCAAATGGGACGAGGTAAGTGGAAAGTGGCTTCGCGGAAAACGGCGCGCGCCATGCATATGCAATGAGGCTGTGTATTTGCCCCGTCCAAGGATCCAGGTTTGCATTAGAAAATGGCCTATCGGCGGTTCTGTAATCGGCTGAGATATTAATTCGAGCTGACAGCAGCAGCAGCAGCAACGGCCCGCTGTCTACTGGAATGTACAGACAAGCGGAATGTGCCCGTCGATCGGTGAGCAGACAATGAAATCGGTTTGACTTGTGGGCCCGGCTGTGTCAAGCGCTTGTTGGGAAAATCCTTTCGGCACACATCGTTACCACCAATTAACGGGTGGCAACTTCTCAATAGCTGGCGGCTATTGAGAAAATTGGCATTTTCATCAGCCGCGCTGATCGTTTTGTTCCACTTCAGACCACATTTCTTGGCGTTTATGGCGCGGTGGGCCAACACGCAGAAATGGCAGAAAATGGTGCTCAGCTCCGGTGTTCGAGGATCGTAAAAATTCGTCCGGGACCCGGCTCCGATGTTTTTTCGGATTTGCCAAAAAGGGGATAATGGGAGGATTTATACATCTTTTTTCCGCCCGAATGAAGTTAAATGGTCGGATCGCCGGGGGTAGGTTTCTCTGAAGTAGAAGTTCCACACCGTCGGGTTTTGAAGGGCACTCGGAACGGCGCATAAAGTAGCATTGAAGCGAAAGGAATATGCGCTCCTAGACCTGGCTGGGTGTGTCTGATTGGAAGCTGAGTGACGCTTTTTATGTGGAACGCACGCCGGAAGTGCCGGATCCCGACCGGATCCCAACCGGAACACGGATGCACGGATGCTGTACTTCATCCCTCATGATTATGGGTTATTGATTTTCTCTCTCTCTCTCTACGCTGATGACGAGGTGCCGAGGGCTTCGCCCGGTAAAGACAGCTTCCGTGCCGGCTCCGGGCCAAAGGATTGAAGATTTTTCAATTATCCTTCCATGGGTACGCTTTGCATGCAGTCGCACCACAAACCCGCCGTGTGAGCACTGATGAGCAGTGGTGGTGGCCACCGTCGGGTTCTGCGCATTTTTTAATCAACATTTCTTTAAACATTCCATCAAAGATTAGTTAACGCCGGTAGGGCCTGGGGTACATCAAACCGGTTCCGGTTCCGGGTCAGTTGGCCGATTTTCCTAATTACTTTCCAGGATGTTCCGGAGTGCATTTCTGTAGAACGCTCAGGGGGGTTGGGTTCTCTCGCTCGCTCGCTCGCTCACTCGTTCCTGTGGAATCTGTTTTGCCCGGACCGGGCCCGAATACCAGCGAACCGCAAAGCTAAGCTGAATCGAATCCCGCTCGATCCAGCTCGGATGTAACCGGGCGAACCGGATAAAGGACGTTCCGGCACGTTTCTCGGCCACGATCTGTGTGCCGTACTCGCGGCGGTAAGCGGCCAAACCGCAACCGACCAAAGACCGACCGGTGGCAGGGTTTGGGCACAAACGTGTGTCCGCGTATGCGGAATGTATCGCATAACAGTGCGCCGCTGCCGCCACCACGGCCGCCACGCGGGAGACGGTTCATGGCTGCGAATGGCAAATGGGTTCGATTTGCGTGTTTACGATGCGCACGCCGCGCGTTATCGGATTACCAAAAGAGTTTTCCGGGGGTGGGAGAGGTGGGGCGCCACCACCACCACTACGGCGTTGTGGCCAGATTCCCGAAGACTGGCAGCAAACAGTGTGCGGTTTTTCGATTCGATTACTCGAACCGTGCACGGGCCCGGGCGGGCGCTGGTTTACTGTGAATTGCATTGTTGATGGAGCTGCTTAATGCCTTGCGCTTTTTTCAATTAGCTCCCCCCCACGTGCTGCATTTTGCTGCGGTTCGTTTTAATTCTAGTGGAATTTTTTGCTGGATGGCTGGGACCTTCCATTTCGGGACTCTACGTGCGTCTCGTTTGTTTAGTTAACATTCTTTAAAACTGATTATAAAATCTAATTTTGATCGAAAATGGGTTAAACTTGTCACGATTTCAAAATTCTAAACAAGAGATCAGCTATTTAAAATCCCATTTTACAATCTCCATCATTTTGCGATTGAAACGGTTGAAACGGTTGAGATATCGGTTGAATGTTGAAATGGCTGAGTCGGTGACCGAGCAACGCCGGCTGCTACGATTGTTCGATATCATTCCTTCGATTGTCAAACAGGGTTCTGAATTTGTAAAATTCTTGGAATTGTTGATTTGGCGTTGATTTTAGCCTTTAGCGAATATGCAGCGAGATGAATATCTTTATTTTTTCTGCTTTTGATAAGTTTATGTTTTATGCACTACTCCATTTAACGTTTCGGAAAGACGGAGTCTAAACATAGACTGGTCGAGCAACGATTCGTCACTGCCTTTCGCGTTGACTTCAAATCCTTTCGGATCAATTGACGGGAAGATAACAGTAGGCCACTAATGGCTGATACATACGTAAAGGATATTTCTGTTGTTAGTTATTCAGTACGGTATTTGCCAAGGCATTATGTCTTCATGGTTTTTGCATTGTTTTGACAACCTAGAACCAGCACACTGCAGATTCTTGCCGAAGAAATGGTTTATAAAATCCTGTTTAATTCGCCTTTTAATTTAATTTCATCCCCTCTGGCAAACTGGTGGCCAAGCAGCTACCTTGGCGCAACCGGTATATGTGCTTTTCATCGTCCGCACACGGAAAAACGGAGCTATAAATACCGACGGCGCATACATTGCCCTGCACCTCGTGCATTATGCGCCGAGGTGAAACATGATTACCACACGGAATAAGAGGCGACTTACAATTTCATTTTCCTATAAATCTACAGCCATGACTTTACGAGAAAGAGCGAGAGAGAGAGAGGGAGGGAGGAAGAGTGAGTGAAAGATGAGAGACTCCTGGTAAAGGGTGCACCGATCAACACGACGGACAGCGTGCTGTTGTGGTGTGTCCTTTAGCAGCGCACCCTGGTCCTGCTGGCCGTAATTCCAGTGCCATTGTAATCCTGCTGCGCACACATACACGTAGGGTGCGGGATTACCCATGTCCTTAAGCTGCAACTGAAACCGTTTCCGTGTCCGCCGGGCTGTTAGAAGCTCCCTCGCTGGAGGCCGGCCGCTGGAAAGAAGCAGAAACGAGCCACTTCAAACGAGTCCCATAAAATATGCTCTTGAACTAGATTTCCTGCTACACTACTACTATATGTGCCGCTGGTTTTGCGCCGTGTCCTCGCTTGGGGGACGGCCACACGGTGTCGTCTTTTCCTTTTCAGCACCACATTTTCCCAGACACGTTTCGCCTCCTCTCTCTCCCCTCCTCGCTGTCGGTCTCATTTGCTTAAGTCGAAGTGGGGCCATTTCCTGGCTTTTTTTCGAGCCTCGGCGAGCTTCGGCGAAGAAATATTATCAACAAGAGCAGCAGCACACAGTGTCCTCTACTTCAACCAGCCCTAGTTTTCTCTCTCTCTCTCTCTCTCTGTCGCACGCTGTGTATACATACTCTTGTTGATACAACAAATCCCCAGGCAAGGATCTTCTCCAGGCCCTCGGTGCTGCTTTTTTCCGGTACGGTGCCAAAGTGAGGTTAGGTTGTTGAACATGCCACCTTTTTTGACGCTTGCGGCTGCTGCTGCTGGGCTGCTGCTAGGGTCCTTGATGATGATAAAGTTGTGTCGGAGAAGAGTAAAATGGCACGAATGAGCCTTCAAGGTCTGGCCCGGTGGAAGTTGGGCTGCCGCCTGCGTCACCCGGCCGCCCCCCGGCACCCGTGCCCGTGTGAATCTGTCTCCTTTCATTCGCCTCCCATTTGGTGTGGGAGCCTTGTTTGGTCTTGTTTCGTGTTTTGTCCCTATTGCGCTTCTGCACACGTGATCGCAGGGGTCCTGGGCGGGGGGGCAGGATTTTTCTGTGGTGTTGCGTCTCGTTGACGTCGTTATCTTGTCTGCTCCAGCCAGCCAGCCAGCCACCATACGAGCAGCGGGACCAGGAACAGTAACTGACAGCAAAGTGACAGGCCGAAACAATGGCTCGGAGCTGGTGGGGGTCGCTTTGGGCTAAAAATGGATAAACTTTTAAAGGTATAAAACAACTAGAAGGGAAGTGGAGAGTTGGATGTACTTTGGGGACCGTGCCGCTCGTCTTCGGAGTACATAAAGAGAGTCAACAAGATCAAAGGACCGTTTGGGGCCGGGAAGTGCAAAAGCCCAGTTACGTCCATGCACTCGAGATACTAATTTATGCAAATATTAGGTGAATTCGTAATGTAGGTGCTTCGTGGGAGCATGGGGCTGCTGTCGCCGTACGGAAATTCGTTATTAATAGTCCCAATGGATGGAACGGAAACAAAAATCATTCAGTACCGGAGGTCGGAGGTGGTCGATTAATGATTTGTTAACAGATGTGTTCCATTAGGTTAACCACCAGCACCGGGCCCAGCCAAAGAAGAGCGTTTTCGGACGGGCGGCCATCAATCACCACGGCAAAGCTGAAAGGCCAAATGCAGAAAGTCAGTGGCCGACGAAAGGGAGTGGTGGCCGCCGATTTTGCTTATCGATTTCCGGCCATCGAGCGCAGGACTTCCGACATCGAACCACCGATTGGGCGGCCATAATGATCCCGGGGCGACCGTTGCGTGGTGCTCGTGGCAGGAGAGAAGAGTCCACAAAAACCACGGGATGTATGTTGTGATTACTGCGCGACGCCTCAGGGTCCTTGGCCGGTTTGGGGCGTAATCTCTGCCACGGGGCCCTGCATTCGCCAGGACCCACCGTGTGGGCTTGGAAAACAGAAAACCATTAGAGTTGCGTTCCGGCGCACCGGTCGGGGCAAGGTCGCCGGTATTGCTGATTGAGTTGGATTCGCCTTTATCCTTGCCGGACAAAGTTTGCCCGAAAAACAAACCCCTGTTGACAGTTCCTGTTGGCCCCTCGTTGAGGGCGAGAAAGCAATTTCCAGCAAAGCAACCTTTTCGTTTGCTTTTCCGACGCTTTCCGGTGGCCAGGGGATTGATATTATTATTTATAGTGGGGGGCCTTTTGTTTGTGGTTCGGTTCGAACCACTGTGTGAGCCGCTGTCGCGCTGCACACATACAGGTTTGCAGAAAATGCCGCATTTCTTGGCCAATTTCACACCACGCAGCTCCTCACCGTTCATTACATAGACCGATTTATTCGGCGCTTATAGTCGTTCTCGGAAGGTACATTTCAGTCGCCGCATCATCACGCCACTGTGCCAATGTTTTGCACTACCTGGCCCATAAGGAGTGTCCTGTTCGCGCGCCCTAACCGATAGCCCGATCATCTTCGAGTGTTTCTATCTACGAACAGAGCAGATAAATAAATAAATAAGAAAACGTAATAAAAGCGTCTCCCCGATACACGTGCCACGACCAGAGTCCGGGGCTCCGAAACACGCTGCAACCCGGAGCTATCAACCCAAACAACGAGTTTGCGCCTTTTTTTCCTATTTGGTGAAGCACACCACAAACGGCCTTGAGAGAGATAGAGGTTGCCGGGAATAGACGACGTGGGCGCGGTCACGATGGTCACGGTTGAGCGGTTTGAAAGTGAAAACTGTCACTTTGGAGCACTTTGCCGGTTTCGCGCCCACGGCACGCGGCCTCCCCGTCTAGGATGGTCCCTTTTTTGGTGCTTTTGAAGTTCCTGCGCTCCGTACGTATTCTCTTTCAGGTTTTCGTCTAACTCACCAGTAAGGGGGAAAAACGGTGGCCAACAGCTGTTGCCCCTTTCATGTGCTGTGCTAAAAAAAACCACTCAGATTGCGTCTGCCCTTTCCGTCGGAACCGATCATCAAGCACAGACCGGCGCATCGGAGATGCGGCCGAGATCCGCTAGCTTCACGCTCCAGGGCAGTCGCTGCGTCTCATCATCGTGGGTTGGAAAGACTTCTCTTTGGGGAAAGAGAAAATGAAAACTTGCCTACAGAAATGATCCTGTGAAGCACAGTCTTAACCCGAACGGTGCTCGATCGGGCGGTCCCTTGGTCGCCGGACACATTGCTCTAGTGATGGTTACCACGCAGCGACCAGCGACGCACCCGTATCTGATGGCCCTTCTAAGCATCGAGCGGCGATAAGGCAGAGCGAACACCGAGCGATTGTTTCGTGTTTTTTCACTGGCATATTGGGGCATTCGCTGCCCGGCAATGGTGCCCGGTGCCCCAGATGCGAGAATCGAACGCAGTTTTATATTTTTATCTCTGAAACTGGTCCCGCTTCGGGCGTGTTAATCTTTGTTCGCGAAACAATAATATTATGCCACGTGCTCTTGACGTTTCGCGGTGAGCGTATCGCTCACTCTCTCACACACGCATCAGGCGAGCGGAACCTTACAATAGTCGCGATAACCACATCAAAGCAAACTGAAAAATGACGTTTGCTGAAGTGGTTCGAATCAAATTGAAAATTCACGAATTTTACAAGCACCGAATATATTCGTGAAAGGTAAACGTTTTCCCATTTCCCTTTCCTTTAGCAAACATCGTTGTAATTCGATGGAAAAGCTTGTTTCCGACACTGTGTATCTCATGGAGCCCACCATTGCGTATCTAATTCTATTTGCTATATCATTTCGGCTCCCATTATGCTCCACGGCCTTGGTAGCAAACATAATTCATAAAAGTTGCAATAAAGCGGCAAATGGCGTTCGCTTAATCTCGCCAAGTGCGTCTCTTCTCGTGTCGGTGCGTGGTCGTTCTTTCGCTGGTGACACTTTCTGTTACGCATCGTGCCCACCGCACCTTGCGGCTCGTGATTCCTTCCTATTCGCTCGCAACTAGAAACCCGGAAGATTTTCCGCTTCAACTGCGCGTGGTGTATGTAAATAGGATACAGAGAACCTCTCGGGGTCCGTGATTTACGCGGTTGGTTCACGCCATCCCCGGGATGTGCAGGAAGTGATGATCTGATGTGAAGCGTGCACAACCTGCGAGGCAACTGGAACGTGACGGATGAGAGTGAACTTGGTCGTTGCGGGTCGTCTCACCATCACGGTGCGATATTTTTATGCGTTTTTTGCGCTTGCCCCTCAACATGGCCCTCGATGAGGGCCCTCGATTGTCGTTAATATGCATGAGGCCGAGAATTGGGTCATGTTTGGGAGATGTGAGCTAAAAAAAAATTTGAGGTTAGTTTGAGCATAAAACTGTAAACACACCACACGGACCCGCCGTCGCCGGCGTTGGATGGTCAATCATTTTCCATCAACCGTCACCTAATCGTGCACGATTCGAAATCCGGATCCGAATCCGACGTGCATTATCTATGCTGGGGTATTACGGTCGGCAACGCGTGATTTATGGAGCGTTCCGCTTCGGCCCAACATTCAAATTAGATGTCCGCTTCGAAATGCCATTTATCCGGGTTCGATTCGGGGTTTGCACAATTTTTGGCAGGCCCGCGTAGAATTTTCCGCATCGACCGAGCGGTGCCAAACCGTGCAAAATGCTGCTCTAAACGGGGCGCGCACCATGTGCTAAATTGATTTATGGCGTAAAGTTTATTTTGTTGCCAGCCCCCACTCTTTATGGCGCCCGTTTTTAATGTCTGAGCGTCCACTTCCTCGAATCCACCGTTGACACTGGCCCGCGATTGGAAGTGGGTTCTATTCCTTACGTTTTCCAACACTCCGTCAGTGCTGGGTGATAGCGGGTTGCGGTGGCTGCGGCGGCGGCGGCGGTACCAAGTTGATGGGTATTTTTTTACGACAAAACTTCGTAATTGCTCTGTTCCTTCGGCGGTGATTGTGTGCCCGGTCGGGTGGTGTCCGCACTCGTCAACAAGTAGTTGCTACGCCATTAGTGGATTTGCACTGGACCCGGTGTGGTTTAGGGTGGCGAAAGTGGAACAAAAAAGGGAAAATCTGCATCCAGCGCAGCAGAACACTGTTGCCGGCGTGCGCCTTCGTGCTTTAATTAATTCCCACCATCAGCGCCGCTTTCTCTCTCCGCGGCCAAAATTAAGAAATCGTTGCGCTCCCTAGCACCGTTTAGGAACAGCCGGACGCGGAAACACGGAATAGAGCTCGAGTTTCTCGCTTCTCGCAGCCCTCCCGTGTACCGTATTGACATACATTATTTATTAATAAAACTCAAACACCTGTTACGCCCGCGAGTGCTGTAAATAAAATGTGCGCCATAAAAAATACAAACCACAAGCCGCGCCACGCCATGCGCCAGCGTACGGCCGAATGTTTGGCCGAACGACTGAGATTGATTATCAATGTTTCGGGATGTTTTATTTATGTCTTATGCCACGGCTAACGTTGCGTCACAATATTGAAATAACCTCCGTGGCGAGAGTATCGAATCAGCTACGAGTCAAAGCGGACGTTCCAATTGGCTCAGGTTGGCCGGTTGGAAATAACAATCAAAATGGGGATAGGATTCTTGGAAAAATCCCCAAACACTCCGGCCACACCTTCGGCACTTGGGCAAATGTTTTTAAAACAGACGGCACTCGAGTCCCGTACTCGACCATCCATCGAGAGAGCACGCTTCACACGAGTGGTTCCAATTTTTCCAGAAACCACCCGTTTGGTGTGAATGGGGGAAGACGTCTGGGGCGACGGGAAATCGTGCCATTTAGGGAAACGTGAGTTTGGTTAGTCCTCTCGCCGCGAGTAGCGGTGGCGCCGTTATTCGGGGAACAAATTATTTTTGACCATGTTACAACTACCGCTCCTTTTCTCTCTCTCCCCCTTTCTCTCTGGGCGCGTTCCGGGCCAGCTAATAGCACCATTAGACAGGAGGTGGATAAACAAATTTCATGTTTAATTTCATGATTACGATACGGCCGACCGGCGATCGGGTGCTGAAGTGCTCGAAGACCGGCCCGGCAGCCGATGGAGCCGGTCGTCCGACGGTTAACTCGTTCCGTCGGAAATGGGTCATTTCTTGACCGGCAAGGGCAAACTACCGGCCACCAGCGACTGCTCTGAGTCGATGGCCAAACGGGTGTACCGAGAACCCGTGGTGGACGTGTGGTGCCTGTTTACTCGTTCGCTGGCGTATTCTTATAAGTCGCGGACGTGATGTGGACTTGGTGTTTGGGAATTTGGAAAAAAAGACGGGTTTGTGGTTTACGTCTTGCCGTTCGCGGCCGTTTAAATGGCAAATTCCGGTCCCGGAGGTGTAGTTTATTATCATCTGAAAAGATTATTTATATTTTTTGACCGAACCGAGCAACATTCTTTTATCTCTCCATCGGCCGGCTCCGAATAGAAAATGGTTCGTAACTATTTGAAGACACAATCGCATTTTAAACGTTTCGGATACTATGAATGGAACCCACGTGGAACCGCATCCGGGTCGGCATTGTCTGCGACGTGGCATCTTATTTTTAATCTCCAATCCCTTCGCACGAAGCGCAAACATTATGGTGCATAAGGAAAGGCATAGGGTTATGTGTATTTAAAATTCATTATTCACACGACGACCGTATCGTGCCGTCCAGAGGCAGGGTACCGGCTATTGTCAAATCGTTCCACGCCACGTTCCATGCGGTTGTCGTTTACAGAGATTGCACTCGACGTATCGCGCGGTCCTGCCGCGCCGTATGGAATGCTCCGGCAGGCGACAGTTTTGCGATGCAACGATGATAAGATTCAGCTGCTCCGATGCTCGTCTCGTTCACGAACAGGGCCACCACAATTGGGTCCCGTTCCGCCCGTGGGGGGGCGGTTGGCCATAATGGCCTAACAAAGCACACGGGACACGAGCACGGGCGCACGAGATGACAAATGCAAACCAGATGCAAACCCGCCGGCATCGCTTATCGCATTTGCCATGTTTGAGAGTGTGCCTTTTTCGATGGCTGAAAGATTGTTGCCATCAGTTCGGTAGGGGGATTCAGATTTGAATGTTTCCGACCGACGGTGAACACGACGTCCTGATGGAGGCGCCCGGTTGCTCTGGGGAAGAATCCGATATCTGAGGGTCGCCCTGTGTCTCTATCGGTCGTTTGTCACCTGCCGTGAAAGTTGGATGACAAAGTGCCTCCCTCACCGGTAGGCCTCGCGTTCCATTTAATTCCTTGCGCTCCGCTCCGTAGTCGGTGGCTGTCGAGACAACGACAACGCGTGAGGCATGATGCATAATTGATGGCTGAGTGGAATTTAATTTTCACTTTAGCTAAGGCAGCGAAAAAATCATAGCCCCGGGGTGGGCTTTCCCAGAATGGAAATAAAAATGGCAAGGTGATAAAATGTTTTATTAATACGCTTTTAATTACAGGAAGCAAGCGAAGGAGCGGAAGAAATCGCACGCCGCAGTAGTTGTGCACGACAGGATGCCGACGGAAAAGTGCCAAGTGACGAATTATTGATGTAAGCGGCCGGGTTTGGCAGCCGGTGCGTGCCACTCGAGTCGCTGGAGAACGGCAGGATGCGTGTGGCTGCCCATTTGTTGCTGGGCGTGAAAAATGGAGACACATTTGGTTACGGCTCGCCGCCATGACACATCTTAGTAGGCAAGTCGGTCTCTGACGGGTGACCTATTTACACGTCGTCGGTATCGTATTACGCCTTAAACGAGCTAATCATCACGACGGTGCTGGTAACGATTGGAACCCAGGTGTCCCAGTGGTTACAGGTCAGTTCCGGAGTGCAGCAGCCGCAGTGTGTGGGGAGGAGGACTTCTCCTTTGAACCTATCGAACCTCGCAGAATGTGTCTAAATATTTGGGGCAAAACCCTTGTTAATGGCATGTTAAAAAGGTACGAACGGCCGCTGGCGGGCGAAAGTCGTAAAAAGTGAACCATTCTAGCCGCCGCCGCACCGGGTCGACTGTTTATGGAGTTTCGAATTAATCTATTCTGACATATTCCATTTGTCTAACTGAACGTCCCGGCTGGCTGGCCGGCGTTTGTGTTGCAACCATGGCAACCGGTAACATGTTCCCTCGTAGCTGTTTCCGTCTTTTTTCTTTCCCCTTCTCAAATTCCGCATTTCGAGGCCAGATGTCGAGAGGCTATTTTTTAGAGGAAATAATGAGCCCTCGACGACGGGCGCCCCCTCCAGGGGCGGGTTTGTTTACCCTACGACCCGTGTATGATTATCAAATCTACTTCTGCCCCGCTTGGTGCTTTGATGTTGGGGCGCATGTACAGTGTCTGTGAAGTTCATAAAGATTTCTCGTTATCGATTCCGGTACGCTGTGGCCGGCACACTGTTTCGTTTGATGGCATTTTTTAAAAAACGCCTCCGATGCGTAAAAGAGAAAACCTGAGTGCTGGGAGATTACTTTTTATTGAATTCCTTCGCTGGGAGCGTCCCGGGATTGTGGGCTAAAAGGGCGACCGGCTTTGCTGTAATGTTGCGGCCGGTATCGTTCGATAGAGAGAAAAAAACCTTCCAGAACTACTACGGCCACTTTCTAATCACTAGCTTCTGCTGCTTCCCTGAGTCTGCATTCTTTTCCGACATTTTTCGTTGGAAAACCAGCTTCGCCCGTCGCAAGCAAAATGTGCCCCGGTGGTGTGTTGCCGGATGCCACAAATGCTTGGGACGCAGTTCGTGTGTTCGAGAAACGAAATATTTATGACCTTTGAAATGGCCTTTTTGTTGCCATTCACACTGTATGTGTTCCTCGGGTCCCAAGAAAGTCCTGATCGTTTTCGGAACCGTCCTGTACAGTGAAAAGGAAAATATTTTGCAGTTTAGCCTTCCATGTTCTATTTTTTTCCTACTCAGCGAAAAACAAGCCAACACATGGTCCGATCCGGGGTTTTCACGTTTTTCTTTTCCCGCAACCGGACACAAGATGTTGTTGCTGCGGCCGTTTCGGTTGGTCTCAAACATTGAACAAACACAACCGGCAGTGTTTACCTGTGGCACTTGTCTAAACGTACCCGTACCAGCTTCTTTCAATTGATCTTTATCAACCGGATTTAGCGCACATTCGAGGCGACTTTTAGCTCACTCTCTCTCCGGTACAGTTCCTCAGTGGCTCGAGCGATCGAACCAATCGATACCCCCTTGGCTGGACCTTGCCGGAAAGCCATGTGATTGCTTGCCGGTGGGGAGAAAATTGAAATTTGCTTCCCTTCTGTTGGTTTATCCGGTGTAGAGGAACCTCCTTGCCCGAGCGGCCGGCTGACACTCGGTCAATATTTGGCGAAGCCCAGTTTGATGGTTGCTAATTATTTTTTTCCGTTGTTCGGCCGCTCTCGATCGGATCGGATGATGGCGCACCGATGGTGGTCTTGATGGTTTGTTTGCAGCCTAAAACAACTTGTTAGACCGCATGAAACGAATGACATACACGAATGCATTAAAAGTTAATGCTTCGGTTCGGTTTCGGGTTTTTTTCTGGGGCGGTAGTTTATTGGGGAACATGTTTTACACGCGAAAGTTGTGTAGTTGAAGCGTTCAAATTCAACACCGTGTGCGATGGTAGAGTTCGCCACACATGATTGACCTTCGGCACCTTTCAGAAACAGCAGCGCCAGGCGTGAAGGACACCAACAGGCGAACGGGAAGTCCTTGCGTGGGCTCCCTGCTCGAGGCCGATCCCCAATTAAAAGGATAATTAATTTGTTTCGCCATTGCCATCGTAGCCTGTGCCACTCCAGCCTCTCAAACGGGAGAGAGAGAGAGAGAGTGTGTCCGGGTTCTCGGGCAAGTAGCGTGCGGGGCTAAGATTCAATTAAGCGCCTTCGTCGGGATTTGACGCGCGATCCCTGACGCGTATCCGGCGCCTTCCAGTTTTCTGCTTCCGGCCCCAGGACGGCACGCGGACGCCATATGCTTGCGGTGCGATAACCGGAAAAACGGTTCTACATGAAGCTGTTGCCCTGGTCGGTGAAATTTCATAAATATTAAATTCCTTCCGGAGCGCGGGACGTGCTGCACGATCTTTTCACGCCTTCGCGGACCAGACCAATCGTTTATTGAAAGACCCCGTGTGTATCTGTGAGCTAATCATCATGACTCCATCGGGTGGCATATTCACAAAACGCCATCATCATAATGCTGATGGTGAGGAGAGTTTATACACTTGAACGCGCACGGCAAACAAAACGGAACGGGCCATAATGGATCCGTGGGGGAGGGGAGCCAGAAAGCATGGGCATGAAAAATGTAAAACAAATGGCTCTCGGTGCCACGTGGTGACCGTACAGGCCGAGCCATAAACTCGTCCGCGCAGTTTGGCTAATTTTGCATGCATACAGTTGCTTTATCCTCGCATAAAGTCGCCCGCCACCGTTATGTTCGGGGCTTCCGCGTTTACGATGCTGCCAAGGGCTATCATAATTTCGAAAGGCATAAAATTGGCAAGCATAAATTCCCAAAAACCGCAACCCAAAGTAAGAAGTTTTCATCTTTCTCTGAGACGTCACGGCGCTGGCGCTGTGCTGTTGACGATGATGGATTGCAGAAATGGAAACCCCTGGATCCCCCGGATTTTGCGATTTGCTCCGTAATGTGGAGTTACTCAAAGGGGTGGGGGAGGGCCCTTTTGGCGGTTCCGAAATCGATCCTGCGTCGTGTCCATTTCTATCAATTAGCTACGGTCCGGTCGCGTGCACTTGGAAACCCTCTAACGACGTCGCCGATGCCGCCGCCGACCGCGGTCACCGCAGCGAAATCTTGGCCATGGAGATAATTGAATCAATTAGCAGTACATCGCTTTCCGATTCGATTGGTCCGGGTTGCCGTTCGATACGCCGTCATGTTATGATATGTTCGCCGATCAACATCGGCATCGTCGGCACACTCTGGGCAAAGGGCTGGACGATGAGCTGACGAAGCGGGGAAAAAAGTTCATCTATCAACGGTGTCGCCTCACGCACGCGTCTTGTCCGCTATCGTCTGCAGTCATCTCGGTTCAGCATGGATGCGAAGGGAACGGGTTGTGCCTTCCGAGCGTCGATTGTATTGGAAAGGGACGGCGGAATGATAAAATCAATCAATGAGCAATAAGCCGGGTATGACATGGCTCTGACAGTTCACTCTCACGGCTCTCGGTACATATCGTGGCGGAACTGTGGATCAAGATCGAATCGGTTGTTTAATTAATCAGGTTTTCCCCGTCAACTATGCTCCCGGGAGAAAGATCTGCTTGATGTAGTCACTTCACTTCCTTTTTTTGCTCAATGGTCACTAGGATGTGGGCTGTTCCAAGTGACAGCTGGAGATTTAAGCAGAATTTCGTCAAACTGCCAAACAACTTCATGTCGGTGGTAAATTATTAATGGATCCTAAAAGTTAAGCCCTAACCTTAAATTCTACTGAAGGTATCGCCATTATGTTTGGAACTAAAATGCTGGGTGTTTCTTTCTTCGCTAACAATTCATCATATCGCTTACCGATCGTTGATAAACGTTGGCAAACACCCCGGGAATGGTGGAAGACAACACAATGGCACTGAGGTACAATAAACACGAATCTCATGAATAGACATTACGTTTTATCGGAAGCTTCGGATCCTTGTCCCTTGTTGTTGTCAAAGGCGGGCGGGAAATGGGCAAAGCTTCTCAAAAGCTTGCCCAAAAGCTGAACGATGGTAGGAGCATAAATTATACATTCGGCCTGTAATGGATTTACCAATTGAATTTTAAATTACTTTCCCTCCGAGACGGTCGGTGTTATGTTTTGCAAATGGCAGACGGCAGAAGAAAAGGTGGCCCGCCAGAGGTGCTTTAAGGTTTATTAAGGTTTTTTGCGTTGCTTGAAATTGAAGATTACTATCTAATATTGGAAAACTAACTGCCTCGTACCTTCTACGGACAATGCAGCGCATGGACCAGCATAAGGTAACAAATCTCCTTTATCAGGGTTCATTATTTTGCTTTGCAGCAGACAGTAATGTGGCAACGATTACACATTATTTGCTTCCAAAAAACCTTCACCTCTCACACTCTGAATGGTCTGAATAAGGATTAACAATACTTTTCCGTTCAGGGCTTTGGCCAGCCAGGTGCTGGTGGTACGGAGGTTTGAAATATGCTGTAAGTACAAAGCAACCTACGCTGACCAGCTGGGGACGGTAATTGAAATCCGTGTGGCACTGGCACTAGTCGGAAGAATATAATCGGAATTACTTGTGAGTTCTCAAGTGCAGCCAAGTGGTTGGGAAGGGAAGTAGAGGCCTCCTTTTCGTAGAACCCGGTGGGCCATATAGCATTCCGTAATCTTGTCAGAATGTGCTGTACGAAGGGCATTACTGCATAGTCTAGTGTGCCATGGCTCATTGTTCTATTGGCCGAACAAAGAAGGTTGTTTTCTGCTGCTAAGGTCTAAAGGGTGTTTCCATTCACCATCTGGGTTGCGGGATTTTGATTAAAATGATTCCCCGGCCACCACCGGTTGCACAGGTTCCGGTGTAAAACCACTTCCAGCTTCCGGGGGGGCGTTTTGAAATATTTATGAAATTAAGATTAGAAACGATGGGGGTTCCGTGAGCCTCCTTTAAGCGCCTTTGACTGTGAGGAAATTACATTGCGGCTAATCTGGCCTTCTTCGCAAACGGCAACCATTTGCAGAAGCTTTGTACCGTCGGAGAATTCTCGCCTTGCCAATTGTTCTTTCGAATCAATTTGTTGCCACGAAAGTCGTGTCGTGTCGAACGAATAGGGACTCTACCACGGACGTACCCCGGACTCTAATCAAAATGGCGTGTGTACGTTTACACGCCGTGGGTCGTGGGTTGTAAAACGGATAGATCACGCTTCTCTCCGAACCCCACCACCTGGCGGCGGAGGGTTAAACCAATGGACAATGTAGCACCGAAGTACGAAGCATCCTCCAAGGATGCATTACATTGCTACACAAAGTGAAGCCCAAGGTGTCCGTGCGTGGGGACCGAAATCGTGTGAAATGCGATAAAAAGTTAAGCGTTCCTCGCGCGTTGGCACGTGCAGAAGGAACAGCACATCATCTGCCTTTTAGCCGTCGCGTCTTGAAGACACGACATCCGGGGCAGAAGTCACGAATCTGGTCCTCTGGCTTGCGGCTTGGGGTTCAGATTGTGACTCTATAAAACGGGGCTGCTGCGAGATTGGAATGTGGTTGGTTCAAAAGCAACTTCAAGTGAGGTTTGTTAAACGTGGTTCGAGGTCCTCGAATGTCCAACAGAGGCGCGTTGCAGACCGAGCCGCTAGGCACGGCACGTACCGAAAACATGTGGCCGCTATGCTAACCTCTTTGATGGATCGTTTCGCTCTGTCTGTTAGCAGCAATATGTTGGGGCCTTAAATGGGACCGCTTCCTGTCGGTGTTTTTCGCGTTAATGCGTTAGCCAAGACCGCGAAAAGGATTTCGCTGCCGTTACCACAGCCAACACGCGCGCGTTTCCCGCGTACACCGGCAGCACATTACATATTAATCAAAATTTCCGATTCTATCGTAAAACCACACCGGTGATGGAGGCCCGGAACTTTGCTGCTGGAAGCTAAAAGCGTTGGCAAACCCCATTGTTGAAGTCATCAACAAGTTCTGTGCCCCAGCGCTAGTATCTAGCATGATTTGTGCCGTTTCTTTCATAAGATGGCGCATTTAAATTCATGTTCTGCTAGACAGGAACAGTGTTGTCGGCAACTTTTATTACCTTCCTTGATATCAAAGCCCGCACTCTTATCACGCTTAATACTTTAAGTCGGCTACGATTGTGCCTGTAATTTATTTGGCTTAAAAATGACCATCAATCAGCTTGGAGGCTTGGGCGCTGTGAGCCACCCCGCGGGGCTTATCTATCTTATCTAATCCTTGGCCAGCGACGGCAGAGCGACATCAGAGTGTAGCCCCGCATCCTTTGCGGGATACCCAAAAGTTCTAGCCCCATTAATGATGCCCGATCGGGCAGAATTGTGATTACGCAGCCCCGTTGTTGTGCGATGGGGCTTTCCTCTTCTTGCCAGCGCCGGAAACTGGACGCTAAGGACGGCATTCGACCTGCGATGGTTCGTCGTTTCGGTTGCCAGGGTTTAAATGAACCGTTAAGATCGATAGCACCCGGTGGAGGAAGCCACTTCACTTGTCGTTGTTGTGTGCTGCAACCCGGGACCCGCTTTGTGGTCATTCCATCCTATTCGGGGCATTGGCGTTCAACAAAAAAACAAAATTATGATAAACTGTTTAACAAAACTCGCTCTCCAGTAGATGAGCAAGTTGGAACGTTAATTATGGTGGCCATATAGAAAGCACTCATTTCGGGACATTTCGGGACATCGAAAATACATCTGCATCGTGCCCCGCAACATTAAGCCAATTGCTGGTATGAAATCGCATAACAGAAAAGGAACTCGAACGGGTAGCCGTAAAAATCACAACCCTTCGGGGCGCTATCCACGGCCCAAGCGCTGGCGAGAGATTGCTGACCGATCAATGGGCTGGCTGGCTGGGCATGTAAATGGCCGAATAAAGGGACCAATTCGGTGTCAAAACGCGTCGAACTCGAGGGCACACCTAATTGGATTGCGCGCCAAGGATCGCTCCGCCGTCGCGTTGCGTTGCGTTTCGCTCGGTAGTGAGGTTAAAATGTGAGGTTATTGCGAAAAGCTTTTAGCGATAATTTTCGTCCACTGGCAGGGGCCAACAACCGGCCCGGACCGGCCCGGACTGTTCCGGAGGATCGTGGACCTCCTCTTCCGTGGGTCCAGTTGCGCGCGTCGATAAGAGGTCACAAACCAGTCACTAGATAAAACAACAACCGACGGCGACGACGGAACAGTACCGCGTTCCGGCGAATCGACCGAATTCGATTGATGTGCCGTCCTATTTTGTGCTACAATTTGTCTCACGCTTTTGCTGTCTTCGCATTCTATTTTCAGGACTCCTGCAACGGGACACCGGTAACGTTGCGCGTCGACGTGAAAGGTTTTTTCCTCTACTGGGTCGACCAGAACCACGAGATGGACATGCTGGACATTGCGACCATACGCGACGTCCGGACCGGACAGTACGCCAAGAAGCCGAGGGTAAGTTTTGGTGGTGGTGGTGGTGGTGGTGGTGGTGGTGGTGGTGGTGGACGCAGCGAAAAAGTTATTGTCCGCCCTGCTGCCTTTTCTGCGCCATAAATTGGCACGTGATTGACATTAAAGTTAATTTGATTATGATGGAACCGTAATTGGTTTGAAATAGATACCCGGCCTGCGCTGTCCTTACCCGTGACAATGATTAGCATTTAAGTAGTACACTTTAGGCGCAGAGTTGTTTTAATCATTCGCATCAAACTACGGGCGCCCCGTAATTAAACTCATCCATCCGATTAGCTACCAGCCAGCCAGCCAGCCAGCCAGCCAGCGGATGGTCGATTAGGTGTCAAAATCCGCGAATTATACACCCGCCTCGCGGCTCGCGGGCCGAAAATCGATGCAATCCTTCGTGAGCCCACAAATCATCATCAAAAGCTCCCTGGAAAGCGATAAATTTCAATTCTCACGAGGGCTGCGCCCGCGGCCCGAAGCCAGAGTGTTAGTTGTCGCAACCGATTTGGGGCTTGTAAAATCGTGTCCCGCTGGCAAAAGGCTTCGGGAACTTTACACGGGCACTAATTTATGGATAATTAGAAATTATTCATTTCTTCTTCCGCGCTGCTGGTGGGGAGCCTGGCTGCCTCTGGTCGGTCGCTTGTGGAGATTGAATTGTTGCTCCACGTGCTCCATCCTTGAAAGTTGGCGAACTCAATTAACTGAATCAAATTCGACGCACCGCCACTCAGATCCTGTGTCCCCGTTGGGTGCAGGTTACGGGCCAACTTGTCACTTAAAAGATTCGTAAAGCGGGACAAATTCCTGGGCTTCATTTCTAGTATTTTTTACACCTTACACAACTTCGATACCTTCGCCGTTTCGTTTGGCTTCACGAGAAGTACTCTCGTTGCCGGTGTTCCGACCGTCGGATAAATAGGCTCGAATTAATTATGCGATCATTCACCGTTTATCCTGGCCCGGCCCCCGGTGTTTGGAGCGGTTTACACCACCAGAGCCGCTCCGGAATTTTCCCTTTGCGTAGGCCACCGACTGGCCTACAACTTCCGTGCGTTCGTGAGCGCTCCTTACCGGTACGGTGATCCAATTAAATTTAACTGCCGTACTTTATATTCCACCTCGACAACCACACCTTCGCAGTCATCGGCCATCGGGGTGCGGTTGCCTGTGCGTGCGTAGATTTGGTTCACGTTCCGTGAAGTTTCTTTGCCCCAGCAAATGCACCCAGCAACTTGAGCGGTCCCCCAAAAATGGGAACACGAAAATAGCGCCGGGGAAAGTCTCGGAGACTCCCGGAAAAGCTCACCTTTTTCACGCCCTTCGCTGGGTGCCACATTCCTTATCTTTTTCGCCGTTTTGTGTCCTTTCTGTGCGAAGCGCAACACGATACACCGGCCGGTCGGTCGGTCCAATTGGTGATCATCATGGTGGTGATGGTGTGATCCTGATGAAGATGAAAACTCCGAGCGATATCTTTCGGACAACGGTCACATTTCTAGCGGTGGCGGTGGTGCTCGGGGGACCCAAAAGTGTCATTGTGTAGCAAGGCTAGCTGCGTGGGACGGACGGGTCATTTTGGGTCGATCGTAAAAAGTTATGGGGACTTCTTTCGCCGGGGCAGAATTGTAGCCTGAATGGGCGCCGTGCTGCGCAGGAGTGGGAAATCTTTCCATTCGCCCCTGGCCCCTGGTTGGTGCTGGTTCCTTGCCGGTGATAAGCTTAACCAATGGTGGCTGATCCCCTCGATGGCCAGCCCCCAACCGATGATGACCCGGATGATGCAAAGGATAACAGCTACAGCTTCAGGTGAGCCTCACCGCCGACAGCCTGGCGGTGGTCTTTCGGTTCGGTGTGTTAAAAAGATAAAATTATTTCACGTGCTTACATCCAATTTGGCCAGGGATTGTGCGTCGTGTAATGGGATCAGGGGCTGTTGCTGTCGCCGAATCGCGCGTGAAATGGATGAAAGCTTCAAGGCTTGTTGGCACATTAAAGGCCGATGGGAGAGTGGCACAATTTGCACTAGAAGTGGACTGAAGTGAAAAGTTTGTGAAATCCAGCCAAAAAAATTTCATCAAAATACCACGGCATTGCAAATGAAGCTTTCGAGCTAAACAAACGGTGTACTAAGAACACCAGAATGGAACGCATTTCATTTGAAGCGCTATTTTTGCTTTCTCGTTCTGCAAATGGATTGTGTTTGCTATCTTCTTGAGAATGGCGTTTCTTCGGCCCTATGTGTATTGTGTTGAAATTGAAAATTATTGTCTTCATGACAGCTTCAGACAGGCGAGACAGGCGCGATGGTTGCTTTGATTTGCTACGGGCGCATGGATTGTGACACCCAGAAAGTGGCACGCGGAATGGAGAAATAAAGAGCCAAAAGCACTTTTCATTTTCATGTACCCCACGCCGTTGCTGTTTGCATCTGAAGTTGTTTTTCTTTCGATTCCGCTCATAAAAGACCGTCTCCGGGCGGGCGCTCGATGATCGATGTTCCCGCGAAAGAAACCACACAGAACGATACTTCTGTATCATGTTTCATTTACATTGTACATAGGTTTTTGGTGCCCGACTCCAGACAACACGGTGCGCTTGGGGAAGCTCATCCCCGCCTGTAGCAGGAAACGGGAGAAAGAAACCAAATACACCATCTAGTAAAATTGATCGATCAAATACTATACTACAGGTGGTGCGACATGTTGGAAAACGCAAGCGCTACGTTCCCGTTCCTGGTTGATGTAGTCATAAGTTCGTTTCTTTTTCCTGCTCCCTTAGGGTACCAAACGTTTATCGAACTTTCAAGGAGTGAGCGAATAAAGTATGGGGATGCTCGGAGCTACGGTACGCCTGGCGTGTTTATGTAAGAATCTTTTCATGTGTTCAGGTTAGAGTTTATGGCTCTCGCTTTATTGAGTTTTGCAAAATCAAGTTATAATATTGAACAGTGTTTGCTCACACTAACGAGACTTGCGAGCACAACAGACACGCCACGACGGAGCACAGGTTGCTAAGGAAGATGCTAACTCTTGTCATTGACTGCAAAAGCATTCCATTGGTGGTATGATGGTGTGTACTAAACTTTAAGTTGTTCGAAGTCGCCTCCTTTGTTCGTTAGGGAAAATACACTTTCTGGATTTACTGAGTTGTTCAATAAGTTTTGCGCATCAATAACAGAGGGCGCTGCTACTAGCTTAATGTAATATTAATGTTGTTATGTTGGTACATTCTTCATGTGAACGTATGTGAAGTTTCATTTCAATCTGTTAATTCATTTACTATCGACCTGTCAAAATGGAAGAAAATCAAGTATCATGCACTTATTAAACTTTTATTTTTGGAAGGTTTAAAAGCGAAGGAAATTATGAGCGTATGTTGAAACCATATAAGGATTCTTCGCCTTCGGTAGAAAGATGGGTTGCGGAATTTAAACGTGGTCGTACAACCCTTTAAGAACGTGTGGGGGTTAGCCCATATCATATCTATGTTTGCCGTGCAAATGAATGTGTTAACCTTTAAATTAACCTTTGCCTTCTCGTACCTTCGCAGGATATTAAACTTCGCCAAATTGTCACGATGGGATCGCAGGACACGCTCGAGGAGAAGACTGTGACCGTGTGCTATGGGGCCGACTTCGTGAATGTCAACTTTATCAACTTTTGCTGTACTCGCAAAGAAATCGCCCGGGTAAGTACACGCTTGTTGTGCGATAAGTTAACAGTGATAAGATTTCACCTTGCCGTTGCCGTAGAAGATAAGGTCCGAAGGTGCGTGACGCATTTCTTACTCAGCTCTCACGGCACAGCAAATTATCTCCAAATTGTTGCAAAGCTTCAAGTACCCGCTTTACGGTCACTTTCCATCTTTAGCATATAAAGCAATAAGCAACCTTCAGATGTTGGCTAGCGTCACAGACATTCCTATGAACAATAGAGAAAAGGCTAAATGAAACCCGAAACTCGCGGCGCGTTTCGTATACTGCAGAAATTGAACGACAAAAACGATGCGATTTTTTTTTTCAGTTTCGGGTGAAAAGTAAAACAGTGCCAGGCCAGAATGCATGCGGCGGAAGCATTGCGAAGAAATAAATTGACGGTATTCGTGAATTCAATATTCATGAAAGTTTTCATTTTCTGCCCTCCGCCTTCGTCGGTTGGTTGGTTTCGGGGTTGTCGCACAACTTTTTTGTTTGTTGTGTCCGTACAGTTGCCCCGTTTTTTTATTTCCGGGAAACGATCTGCCTGGTCGAGTCGCCAGGCGCTTCGTCATGCTCGGAACTCGTTCGTAGCATATTGCCTGCCGTTCGGTTGCGTGCCCGTTCGCCCTATCTGTGGCAGAACCGGAAGTTTGTGTTTCTTGTTCCGCTGAATGGAAAATGAACGACGGTGCCCTCTCTAATATAAATGTGGATGCATTAGGCCGCAGCCGTCAAAGAGCGGAAAACGGAACGACGATTGGAATTGGTGACGGTATCATGTGCCGCCTCGTTTGCTCTATTTCTGAAATACTGAAACTCGATTGGGTTCCTCTCGTTGGTTGACGTCCGATTTGATTTGCATGAAGCATTTTCGCTACCGGGTTCAAGTGCCGGGTCCGAATGTTCGACAGGAGGGAAAAAAGCTCGATTCAAATCACGTGAATATTGTGGGAAGGGGCTTTTTTTTTGTTGCGTTGAGAAACATTTGCACTTTGCCCACGAGTGGGTCAAAAGTCGGTGGTGGATTCACGCAAAGTGCCATTAGATGGGCCGCGGGTCCAACCGTGACTTAAAACATCATTTGCTTCAAGTGGCTGCATTGGGACATGCCGAAACACATGCCACTCTTCTGCCTACTTTTTCAATCTCATTTTGAATCGATTAATTGAAACGTCGTCCCTGAGCCCCGGCACCTTCTGAAGGTGTTGAAAATTTAATGATCCTTTGGGGAACGGGTTCTCAAAGTTATTGTTTTCAAACAAGATGGAGATGGCCGCTTAACCGATGGCTGGTTTTTGCTTTTCTCGAAAGTTGCTTCCGTGCAAGAACCCGAAAGTTCCCGGTAGAAAAGTTTTGTCATTCATAATTCCGCAGGGTCCACTTTGGCCGGTGGTGGTCGTTCCGCGAAAGATTTTAAAGGTCGATCGTTTAGAGGCAACTTTTGCGAAGCACATCTTTGCGACAGCAAACGGAGACATTCGAACAAGACTTCAATCGAGTCAGGTTGACATAAAATTCAATCCACTCTACAAAGTGGCAGAATAATTTTCCAACTCTTCTTGAAAATAATCGATTCTCTGTTTTGGATGTAGTCCGTAAAATTGTAAATATATTTAACATAAATAAAATCCCAAGCCATAGCCAGTGATTGTTCAAAACATTTTCAACGCAATCGCCCGCCGCGTTGCACAAATTGCTGGGTTTTCATAGTCGGGTCGGGAGATAAACTAAAGACAGTCCAGAGACTGAGGAAAGAAGTTTTATTTTATCGCTTGAATTATACATGAAGGATTAGGAAGAAGGAAAACAAAGGCTCATCATGTTCGTGGCAACTTTTCGTCATCTTTTTTTTCCATTAGCTCACTGGTTGGGCCTCGCGTCGCTTCCTTTGTGGAGGGTCTACAAGGCCCCCCAAATCCTTCATCGTCTTCAGGGTTTGTTTTTCGCTGCCAAGGCTCTATGCCCAAATCCTCGACTGTTTAGCGCCCCTTTTCAGGCGATTTTCTGTTCCGATTTGAGATGCTGAGATTCAGATTCGTCTGAGGCGACGCGAGGAGCTTTACTTGGCTCGGAGGTTTTTATTTGTGAGCTTCACGCGGCATGATACGGTTTCGTAGTTTGTTGTACACATTTTTCTCAGTTTTATTGTCCTTTTCCCGTTTGTTCATATTTTTAAATTATTTTGATATTTTGCAATGGCCATCTCTATTAAAAAAGACTGATTGGCTTGGGTTAGGCTTTGTGCGATTGATTTATTTTTTCCCCAACACTGCCATCGCCCGGCAAATGATTGTGGCGACGTGTTTCAAAGCTAACGGCGCAAGGTAGTAGTGCCGCGAACGACCGAAGAAAAAGTGGCCAAGGAGAGGCCTCGCGTTAAGCAGCAATCGTCGCAAGACGTCGCCGGCGGTGGTAAACAATATAAGCTTCTTTTTACGATTCAATCTCAGTGTCACAGCGGGTAATTTTCCTCCCGACCGCGGGCAACGCGGAGAACGGGTGGAACAGACAGCAGGAAGCGAAAAGGACATCGACTTAAGTGTGGAACGTGAACGGGCAATATTGAGGCGCTGGTCCTGGTGAGGACACACCCAACAAGCTTCACCGTCGGTCCGTCAGTCCGTTGGCGGACCATCGATACAACTCTGTGTCCTTGTTATTGTGATTGGTCGGCGAAGGGAAACCCAAAGCGCGGGGCGAACCATTTCCGGCACCCACACTTTCCGGTTACAGCGGGGAGTGCCCCTTCGCTGATGGCACGATGGAAGGCCGTTTTTCTTCAACGCTCGTTATGGTTTACGGCTGTCTGATATATTTTACCTAAATCCAACCGAGAGAGCGAGAGAGAGAGAGAGAGAAAGAAAAGGCGCGCGAAAGAGAGGCAGAGAGTTGGAGCTGGTTGATCGATGATAGATTGTGCTCAGCAGCAGGAGCAGGAGCAGGCGCTGACAACAACGATGGTCGCGATGATGATGGCGCTGGGTTGCCAGGACTCTAGTGCTGGGAACCACATTAGCGATAAGAAGGGATGTGGAGGGCTGAGAACCGTTGAAAAAGGCAACATATGACTAATAAACCAGAAAGAAGCTGTTGTCGAGGATTGGCCTCCCCTATGCGATGGTCACAAAAATGATTGTTCAGACCTTTGCTGCTACTTATGTGCGGGCCACTGGAAGGCCACACGACTGGCTGTGGATATAAGCTCACCCTTGAGTAGCATAGTAGGCGAAGTAAGCGGTACAAATCTGGGTCATAAAACCGGAGGAATCGGATAGTGAGTAATTCGGTAATTTTTTCAATAATGTTTTGATTGTTATTCATGTATTTCATGTCGTTTAACAAACAATTTGAAGGACCTTACGCCCGTACGTGTTTGACGTCATTTCGGCGAGCTCTGACGTCATTTCAGCGGCCTCTTCAGGGACTCTGAGATCGACACTGACAAAAACAGCGTTGTCGTCCTTGCATATGTTCACACTGAAGGAAAGCGTTTAAAAATTAAATTTCACATACGGTTCCAAATACCACGAACCCCTTCCACCCAAGTTGAGTGACATTGCTGTCAGTTACGGGTTTTTTCTGGAATCGCGTTACTAAGATCCTAACCCATCCGAGCAAGCCGCAGAGCCGCAACACTGCAAAGAGCAAGTTTCAATTTAATTACCCAAACGTTTTTGGCCGCATTTTCCGCGCCAGAAAATCCGCTCAATGGGTTGCCATTGGGGACAAGAAGAGCATGTGTGAGTGTGTTGCCGTCGGTTTACGTAATGTGCCACCGTGGAAGGCAGATTACGTGCTCGTGTGCCGGTTAATTGGAGCGAGTCCTGTATAGAGTAGGGAATCGACATCGAGCACCGGGATTGATAAAACTTCACTCGGTGGCACAAATTAGAATGTGTTGCACGAATGTGTGCTCAAAAATATTGTTTGTTGGGCCATTGTCCTACGGAAATGGAAACCCTCGTTTGGAGCCGAAAGGAAAAAGCACAACTATGGCGCGGAAGTGATAACTTGCTCCGAGCGATTGCATGTCGGGCTTGGCACATAAACGTCAACGTGCGATACTCTGACTGACTACTATGTTCTGCCCGAGGCACTTGAGCATGGTCCTGGACTATCTCTCTCTCTGCCTCTCTCTCTCTTTGTCCCTCTTTTGTCTTGTTCTCTGACAGGTTCTACTTCTTGGATCGCTCCACGGCTCTTATGTAGTCGTTTGTTGAACACTCGAAGGACGATGGTCCTGAGAGGGATGAGTAATGAATCAACGCAAATGATTATCCTTCTCCAGGGTTGTGATTGTCGTCACCGAGTTGAGGGAGCTTCATAATTGATGCAGGTTCATTACGTTGCACATTCAGCTGCACATGCACGCGGATGCATGAGTTCATTTGTGGCACAGGACCTGTCTGTTTCCTTGTCACACAGCAAGAACCTGCCGCGCGCTTGTCTTTTGTAAAGCAACTTTGTGTGAACCACCATCCTTTTCTGACTCGTCCTCTGCCACAATTTGGCCAGCAGGGATTTTTATAGAATCGGTCACCACAAATGGTTACCCGTTGGTGGGGTATCTGTGCCGGCGTTTATGTTGCTTCGTTAGTTCTGATGAATCGAAACATACCCTGGTTGGTGCAGTTGCTGGGGAAGAAACAACTTACCCGGAACCATTCAAGAAATCACGGAATGAGATAGATAACGACTCTTGACTTGATTCAATAAACCGGGAATTCATTGACATTCCACTTTGCTGCTGCTGGAGAGCGGAGAACAATAAAACGATGTGACGTTAAACTTTGTAGTCCATTTTGAGCCCAGTTTGTTCGATTTTTCCAACGGACCAAAATGCTGTTTCTGGAAAATAGTTTTCATATTTTAATCGTTCCAATTCCAATTACTTTGGAGCGCTGAGTGTTGGTAGAGTGCTTCCTTGGAAGTAGAATGTTTCAGCCGTCCTGTTGAATGGGAGAAACGCCACAAGACGTTAAACAGCCATCGAGTGGGAACCGGGTGGTTCCACCACCACCACAGAATAGTTTGTCATTTATGACCCCTCGTAAAGTTTCGATTCAACTCCAACTTATGTTCGCACCCGGCCGCGGACTGTTAAGAAGACCTATCACGACCCGGAGTGCGAGTCGTCTGGTTCATTACGGAAATTGCCTTCTGCCGGAAAGCCGGTGTGTTGTTTCTTACTAGCCACCGCCACCACCCGCTCCGTACGCCCGAGCCTTACGCCGTTACGACCTTTGTTGTCGACTGCAAGGACTCCCGACGCGACGCCGGAATGGAATCGTTTCGGAAAGTTGATTAATGAAGAAAGTTAAATAATTAATTTAATGTTTATCGCGGCCACTGGGAAAGTTTTACGCACACAACACCACCACACCGTCCTTGAAAGGCTGGTGCGGTTTCGCCAAGTAAACGCGGGCCGGGCCTTGTCAGTCAGTGATTGGCCTGGCCTTTGATAATTTTTGACCACTTTCGAGGCAGCAGCAGCTAATAGCCTTTGGGTATGTGAAGGCCATCCGAGGGCTGAGCTAAAGTTGAGGTAAACTTTTCGGTGTCCCCGACCAGCCAGCCACTCTGTCGTTGCCCTCCTCGCTCCTTGCTCGCTGATGGCGCCACTCTTAACATGGAAACAAATGGTGTACCGTTGCAATCAATAAGCACGTGTACCGGTGGCCGCTTTTAACAAGATTGTATCCACCGGAAATTGATAGCCCAAATATTTTGCTTACGCCGGCAGGAGCGTAAGACACGTCGTGCTACACTCCAGTCGTCGTGGCGGTAAAAATGGGAAGTGTAAATATTGAAAAATGGGTCCAATCCTGGCATTCCGTTACACTGCCTGGCGTGTATTTATCTTAGTACGCGGGGCGGACGCGGTTTCCAACATCCATCATCACCACAGGCGGGGCGCGTACGTGGCGTTGCTCATTTTCGTTGCCGTCTGTCGGCGTCCTTCGACGATTTTATTCCCGGCCGTCCCGATCGGAACCGGGCTGTCTGTGCTGTCAGCCTCAGGAGCAGCTGCAACGGTGGGCTTACGTGTTTAATCGGTCGCTGCGCGACACGCGAGCTCCAGTGTCTGCCTTCGATGCGTGTCCTTGGCACTGTACCGGAACGGCCGGGCCGGGCCGGGCAGGGGTATGATGCGCTCCACTGCAACAGCCCCCGCTCGAGGAGGAACAATAAGACATGGTGTTGTGGTGTCGTGAGGTCTCGGGATGATGGTCGTCCTCGTTCACGCTTGCCACGTCGCGTTATGATAAGCAAATAGTGTGGCGGAAGCGAGAACGGGGGGCCCTGCTCCCCCGAGAGCTGACCTATTTTACGGCACCGGGATGAGTGCGATGAAGGATTCCTAATTTCATATTTATAGCCCTGGTGGCGCTACTTGGGTGCAGAGATAAATAGGTTCCCGTTCTGTTCTGCCGTAGCGTGACCGGGGGTTTGGGGTTTGGGATGGAACGCGGGAAGTGGAACAGGGGCTTAGTGCGTGTGCCGGTCGGTCTCTGAATAATGCAGAGAGCGTGGGTGCAACTTCCGGCCCCGAGTGTGTCCGTGTGGAGGGTCAAAGGGATAAAGAGTCTGACGAGTAAAGGATTAATTTAGCATCACTTCAATCAACAGCCTGTTGATGAGGCCTGCGCCTTTCGAACCGGACCGGCAGCGGTCCCGAGAAAGAGGGTTAATTATTTAAATGGACTGAAGAGGACTTTTTAAAACCCCGGCTGCACCGGATAGTAGTTTCCATTGGCACCGGGTAGTTCAAAGTGAAAGTTTTGTAATAATGTTCCCGATGCTTCGAACTAATGTTATTATTCCATTCCAGCATGTTATCCGGTGGAACCACCTTCTCGACTGTACCACCCGTGTCCCGTGCACTTCCGACAGTGTTTTAATTCGATTCCAAAGTTACATTTTCCTTTGATAACAACAATGTTAGCATTAAACGTGTGCCCACCGCCCCCGTTGGATCGGGGGCCCTTGTCTAAATGGGGCCCTCCTCGCCATTTGAGTGTCATGAATGGGATTTTGAGAGCAAAGAGTACAGCAGAAAAAAACGAAACAATCTTTCTAAAGTTCAGTCAGCGGCCATTCAGGCAGCGCGATAGCAATTATAAAAGCCGTGGGTGTGTGGGTTGTGGCCGGTGAATAAAGAGGCCAGCTTATTCTCCTCCTGTGTGTTATCGCTTCAGGCCTGAGGGCTGCGGAGACCAAAGTTTTGCTTCCGCAAAATGCCAACTATTCTGCCCAACTGTGTGCCAATGGCAGGCCAACTTTTGGCCCACTTGCGAACGTGGAAAAAGTGTGGTCGTTCGATTTACATTGAACCCCGCTCCAATGGCAGTGAGCGGTCGGTCCATTCGGTGGAGCTTCCCAGCATCGACAGACCCAGCGCCCCGTGGCCGGGCACGAGTGGGAAGATAAACATTGATGTAGGTCAGAGCAGCGAAAGTTTTTTCATAGTCATGCTCCCCCGTTGCTTCCCGTGCAGTTCTCGGATTCCGGGTTACGATGGACGGTGGACGTACTTTTTCCACCATTACGTCGTGTAGTTTTAGTTGGTCGACTTCTTGCAGGACTGTGCAAAGTGCACAGCGCCACGATCGTCGACTTCCGCTTGCCGACACGCTCGCGTCGGAATTACTTTGACTGCCACTCCCCGGATGTGTTGTCCGTAATCTGTGAAAGAAAAACGAAATGGAAATGTGTGTTGCAACAGAGTCAAAACTGAGTCCAAAGCGAGAGCCGAGGGTTTGGGGAATTTTTTGTGACGATGGACACGTGGTCAGACACTTCTGTGGCAGGGGACCGCACAGCGACAGCAGCAGCAGTCGAGTTGATGAATGTTTGGTCTGTGAGTGACGGACGGACCACCGATTCCTGCGGGATGGGTTGGTTTGAAAAATATTTACTTTCCAACTGAACTACGCCGCCCATTGGCCGCCCGCCCGGATGGAGTTGTGTATGCAACTTTCATTTAATTAAATTCTGGCAACGGCGACACCAAGCGAAGTGCAAGTGCTGTCCGTTAAATATTGTTCCATAAATTTTCCCACTGCGGGTCAGACTAGCTTTCCCGCCAAACTTGCGTGCTTCTGACGCCTGTAAAGATTGGGAAGTAAAACCGGATCCGATACGGCAACGGGAGGGGACAGTGAGCGATTCCGACGGTGCGAACCGTAATGACCCATCCAACCCGGTGCGGTGCGGTTTTCCGAGGCTGTCCGTTAATGTATCGTTATTCCTTTTTCGACCTTTCCGATGACGTCAGTGAATGCGCGAAACGTGACGCACTCGCGCCCCACCGAATGCTTCGGTCGGCGTCCTGAGCCAGGCTTTTTGTGTGATCCGGCACCAATTGTTGGGCACCTCTAACGCCGTAACATACTTTTGTGAAAAATGGCACTAATTAAAAGTTTGGCTGCGCCGAGTGAGGTCCGCCTGGGATGTGTTGCGGCCACGCTCAGCTCAGCATTTTGCACAACCCTAGTTTAAGTAATGTTTTTTTATCTCGCCCCTCTGGGACACCGATAGCGGGAACCCATCCTTGACCCATCCGTTTCTCATCATCACACGCCGCTCTGCTCTCTCTCTTCGTCTCGTTACAGCTGTGGTGCGATGAGCTGATCCGAATGGCGTACAACTTGACCCAGCTGAACGGTCCGGCTATTATGTTCCTGCAGAAGGCATACACCAAGCTCTGCCTGCAGGTCGACAAGAGCGGCAAGATCCCGGTGAAAAAGTAAGTAAATCCTGCGGGCCACATTTTCCCTGATTCGGTTTCCACCTCAATTTTAGCGCTGCCCTGCGTGGTCCTCCAGCTGCCTCGCGAACGACCCGAGGGCACGGAACAGTATCACGGAACGGAACACGCTGATTGAGCTATCAAGGGATCGTGTCGTCGTCGTCGTCGTCGCCTAGTGGAAGCATTTGCATTTGACGCCCGAACCCGTGGCCGGGACGGAAGCAGTTTGATTTTATTCCATCTTTAATTGCACATCCGGAACACTCGCGGAGCGCTTCCCGGCGAGGTTTTCTTTCCCCGGCAAAAGAAAGTGGTTTCTGTTTGTTTGTTTGCCTTCCTTGATTTGCAATCCAACCAGTTTGCCGCGGATGCACGTGCCGTTTTCCTGCGGTTCCGCTTTTCCGATCGACCCAAGCGGAGTGCCGTGCGTGGTGTGATGGTTGGCCATTTTTTATCCCCTTTCCACCGGCGTGGTTGGAAATGTGGTTAGCTTTTAGTATGCCTGCGGCTAAGCCTGCGGGTAACTAATCCGGTCCGGGCTAGGCCCGGACACTTGTGGAGCATTTTACGCTTGGGCGAATACTAATTTACATAATTCCTGCTCAACGTGGCGTTTAAAATGCTGGATGCATGTAACTATACAGAGCGACGGTCGGGGGGTTTCCAACGACGATAAGCTTGGGATGTTGGAAAATCGGATTTTAATGGGACAACGTGCGCTACCGTTTATTGAGCCGCAGTGACGCATTAAAATGTTTGTCAATTTGAACAATTTCAACAGAGTTGTTCAATGGCAATGGTTAGGCCAATCAGGCCCAAACAAGACACTGCCTCTCGTTCGAATCGATTTCACCGCGTTATGGCCACTCTTCCGGCGACGAAAGTTGATTATAATTGCGACCGCGGGGAACCCAGAGTGCCCGGGAAAGGTCAGTAATAGCGAAGTTCCTAGGAAAAATACAGTTTGCAGACGGTGGAGGGATCGGAAGATAATCTATCTAACCACGAGGCCAATGGCCAGCCAGAGGTTGGGTTCGCTACGGGGCTGCATGTTTGTACGTCATAAGGACCTGGCGGTATCGGATTGCTACCCAGCAAACCGATTGGTTCCGACTGGCTCACTGGCGCGAAACTAAATCACGTCCGTCTAGAGACATAAATGCTCGTTATGCTTATGTGGGTGTGTGTTGTGCTGGCGGGTCAATAAATGGGCTCGGTCAACCGGAACAAGAAAATTACATTAGCGCAGGTGATCGATCGACTTCCGGCGGGTAGGCGGCCTTCTTGTGCCATTCACTTCCCGTTCCGCGCGTGGATGAGGTTGTGATTTTGTGGTCCAATAGCGGATTTTTTTTTTTGGTTTCGATCTCGTCCCTGTCGTATTCTATGTTAAATGTATTAAACCGAAGAACACGGCACACATCCTTGGCATAAATATCCTTTCGCCGGGCGCGTGGGTCGTGGCCCGCTGGCCGAACACGACTTCGACTTGTGTGCCGACTAATTGACATTGTTGGCGGCGACCGTGGCCGTCGGGGCTCGTGTTATCAAAGATGGAACACAATTTCGGGGTGGGTGTTTGTAGCACAGCGTTGCCGTGGGTTTGCATTCCGGAAAAATACTGCCTCCCGGGAGGCCTCGGGAACTGTGAAAGTGTACTTTCATCATAAGCTACGCCCGTCGGGGGGTCAACGTCGGGAGTTGGGTGGGTGTGTGGTTGACAACTAGTTATGCAAAGTCACGCAAATGAAGCCAGCAGCAGAGCCGGAAAAAGGAAAGCTTCAAGGACGACCCGGGCTTCGCCCGCCAGGTTTGAATGGTGGTGCGGCATCGTTCATCATCCGTCAGCGTCCCGTGCCGGACGAAAGATGAAACGATCACAGGCTGCGGAGGAGCGAAATGGGGCTCGAAATCTTTCTGCTGACGGCGCGGGACCAGTCCGGGACTCCGGACTGGCGGGATGCCGGATCTTTTTTGTGTTGTGGTTTTGTTTGTGTGGCGCAAGAAACGGCCGAGCAAATTGGTGGCAAAAAGTCCCCGTTTTGCGATGATAGACGTTAAGGTCCTAGCTAGCGGAGAGAGAGAGAGACAGAATTTGCTACCTCAGCAAACTCATCCTGCGGGTCCACGCGTGCGGGGGACAGCGACCGTCGAGTGATTTTCTGGCCCGCCTGACAGCAAAGTGTTGTTGCATAATGGTGATAAGATTTTTCGGCTGCGGTGGACGTGAACCCGGGCCACATTTCAATGGCCGCGCAGGATTATTATTAAAACCAAGAACACAAAAACGATAAAGTGACGATGACGAACAGCCATTACATGAGAGAAAGTGCTTAGCGAGGGCAAATTGTGCGCTGGGCGAAACAAATGATGGAGGAAATGATGATACGGTTTTGGACGGGCTGCCACCTCACAGCCCTAAAGAGAGCTACACTTTTCTCTTCGAGCGATAAATTGCGCTTCAGTGGCCACTCGGTAGTGGCAAATAATTCACTGCAACGTTCAGTGCCGTGCGGCCAATATTTATGGAGGCGCCAGGTAGCCTGTAGTAATTTCGTTAATGCAAATTGAAGTGGCACCGAGCTGTGAAGGCTTCGGTCGGGCCGAGAGCCGATTTGTCGATTGGCTCGTAAATTGTTTTCATAAACAAACGAGTCGGTGGCGAGATTCAATTTTGTGTGGTGCGAAGGAGCGGCACGGCAGAGAAGCCCGGGACCTCTAAGTTGCGCTTAATTGATGACTTGTGCCGTGCCGTGCCGTGCCGTGTTTGTTGAACTGAATAACAATCGACCTGTACACGGCTTCACGGCCGCAGCATCCGCAGCCCCACCGACCCTCCCGGGGGAATCATGAATTTATCTCTATAATTTTATATTACCGGAACGAAGCCTTAGCTCCAGTCAAGCGAGTCTCGGGAGTCCGGTCACCGGGCCGGAATGCTGGGCAACCGAAAGAATCATTAATTTTTTCGCCATTAATCATTAAGAGTTTGCTCGGCCTTCGCAGACGCGAAACGAAGCGAGAATGGTAATAAATAATGCTGCAGGATGGCCGTAACAAGGCACACGTACGCCGCGTAATCGGATTGTGCTTGCTTTAGATTACTTTTTTCCACATCGGTTTGTTTTGAAATTGTTCTATTAACCGTTCGTCAATGGAAGCTACAGCGGGCACACTGTCAGGACGTTCGCAAACATGGTAGCAGGCTTAGAACAATGTGCAACACTGAAGCTGCCCCCTGTCAAGCGCAGGTAACTGTCCTCTTTCATGTTTTTACTACGGTCATACGAACGAACCGTTCAGCCGTTGGGCTCTTTTGTGTTGAAATTAATGTTTTAAGCGTTTGAAGTGTTTTTTTGTTTACATTCCAAAAGGGCAGTAACAATGTATTTAATTGCATTCTGCGTTAGTGGCGTAGCGTTCAGAAACATCCCGGAACGCAGCAGGCCGTGCATTGTTAGACGTCACTGTTGCAGTTTGACAGGACACAATGTCGATTCTATACGCATGTCCATACGAAGTACGTTTTTTTAAATTTTGTTTAACAAGTAAATATAGAAAATATTGTGCTCAGAGTAGTGTTCAAATTAACACGCACGAAGCTAAGCTGCAAACAGTTGTGAGGGCATTAATTTAGGGGCCCGCCACATAAAGACGTCGCTAGAATTTCTTCGCACCGTACAATGGAGGCGCCTGGTCGTTGGTGGCGCTGCTCCGAGCGGGCGGATGGGTGGATTTTGGTGTAAGGTTTCTCCATGGGCCACCTCGTACAGTTGCCTGACTCGGTGCCATTTCTTATTTGCTCAGGTGTCAACCCATGCAATGTTACGTTTATTACGTGCTAAGCGCCACTAGGGGGCCCCGCAACGCATCCATTAGCTCGCACTCCCCAGGGGGGCCTGACGAAATGACTAGAAATATTGTTTCTCCGGCGAGTGCGTCCGGTATTTTTGTTTTCCGGAAGGCGAAGTACACCAGAAAACGAACGGCGATGAAAGTTCGGCTTCCTGGTTGGGTAGCGTGCGCCCCTTTTCCGTTGAAGATTGGTGCCCGAATTACTCGATTATCGATTGTGGGGGCTTACTCTCCATTTCTTTGGGGAGTAAGGGATACGGCCATGGCTTTTCTGTTTGATATCTTTCATAACTCATTTCCGTAAGAGGGTCGCACGTCCTTCTAAACCTGATTATTGGTAACAGATCGGGTGACTTTATCGATCATCTTCCCATCACCTCCGGTGGGATGGTAAAAAAGTTATAACAATGATTCCACGACGCCAACAAAAATGATCGCCGCTTGCAGCAAGGCGAGAACAACGAATTCTACGAATGCGATGGCAAACAGTTCCGTCCCATCAGCAGTTTCAGTGTCCCGTCTCTGGCGGCTCCGTTTCTTTTTTTGTATCGGACGGGATTAAAATGCGCATAGGAAAGTAAACATAAACCCAGCACCGAGCAGCAGCAGTTGTAGTGAAGCGAAGTGTGACTTATCGGATTACCGTACGGGGCGTTCGCAATCGTTTTTCATACTTATTTTAATCTCGCCTTTTCGCCATGTTTCACCAACAGCATCATCAAAACGTTCGCCACCAACAAGGACGACCGGAGGCGCGTGGAGAAGGCACTGGATGTGTCCGGGTTGCCGTCCGGGAAAGGCGATACCCTGGCGTTGGCCAAGTTCCAGTTCGAGGACTTCTTTAATCTGTACAAAAATCTCTCCCAAAGAACGGAAGTCGAGAAGGTGTACGATGAGCTGTAAGTATGGACAAGTGCCTGCTGCCGGACCGCCGGAAACACAATCCGCAGGATTCTGTGGAAAGCGGGCACAAGGAAAAGGAAGATTAAAAAGCTTCTTCCTTCCGTACGGATGTGCACCAAACGCCAGCGCAGACGAGTCGGGCGTTGAGCGCAAATATTGATTAGTACCACTTCGGGAAGAGTTGGTAATCACAGTTCGAATGCATCCTCCCGGCTTGGTTCATGCTTTTATTTGCCGGCACCATGCCGGCCGGCGCCGTTCGGGCTTCCGACAGTGATTGATTCGCTTTCCGAAACCGATGTGTCCAAATCGACCACTGCTCTCATCGTGTAACCCCACTTGAGGGGGTCGACAATGGTCCAAATGTAAAACTAACGGCCAGAGTAACGGTATCGGTGCTCGCTGTCGGGACAAATCGCCCCCCGGAGTCGGATGCACTCGAGCCCAGCCCACCCGCAGGAGGTCCTTGAAAGAAGATTGATGAACGATCGATTCTTTCGGGAAGGCTTGGGGAATCTCTTTCGGCACTGTATTCCGGTTGATCCATTCTGAGCACGTTTCACATTCCCAGGGTTGGCACGTCGAAGCGCCGGCTGATGTCGACCTCGCAGTTGGTGGATTTCCTCAACAAAACTCAGCGGGATCCACGGTTGAACGAGATCCTGCACCCGTACGCCAACACGGCCCGTGCCCGCGATCTGATCCAGGAGTACGAGCCGAACAAGTTCAATGCCCAGAAAGGGCAGCTCAGTTTCGATGGATTTCTAAGGTACGTTCCGAGCGGGGTTCGCACAGAAAAAGGGGTGGTTTGAATGTATTGTTGCGCTTAGATATCTGATGTCCGAGGACAACCCTATCATGGCGGCCAGCAAGCTGGACCTGAGCGACGACATGGACCAACCGATGGCGCACTACTTCATCAACTCGTCGCACAACACCTACCTGACCGGCCACCAGCTGACCGGCAAGAGTTCGGTCGAGATCTACCGCCAAAGCTTGCTGGCCGGGTGCCGGTGTGTGGAGCTGGATTTTTGGAACGGCCGCACGGAGGAGCCGGTGATCGTGCACGGCTACACCTTCGTACCGGAGATCTGCGCCAAAGACGTCCTAGAAGCAATAGCCGAGACGGCATTCAAAACGTCGGAATTCCCTGTGATACTGAGCTTCGAGAACCACTGCAACCCGCGGCAGCAGGTAAGTGCAGGTGGACCGCCAAGCGACACCGTGTAACACCGTGATTTTTGTACTTCCGCAGGCCAAGATAGCGAACTACTGTCGTGAAATATTCGGCGACATGCTCCTCGATAGGCCCCTGGAGTCCCATCCGCTCGAGTCGAGCGTCGAGCTACCGGCACCGTCGCTGCTGAAACGGAAGATTATCATCAAAAACAAGAAAAAACACCACCATCACCATCATCACAAAAAGGGCACCACGGCGACGGCCGCCGTCGTTACCAGCCCGCAGCAGCAACAACCACCGGTGGCCGCCGCTAATAATGGTGCCGCTAATGCAAATGCCACAACAGTTAACAGCAACTCCACCCCCATTAGCGGCGCACCGGTTGCGGCCAACAACGGTGCAAACGCGCCAGCAGCAGGTAAGCCACGCCACGAGCCAGATGTGCGAACGACCGCATAATGACACCCGTATCACCGCGACGACCTTATGGGCCTACGATATCGGGAAGCAATGATGATGATGATGATGGTTTTGGGTGCGTGTCATCTGTTGGCCCAATCGAAACCAACATGCGGTGCGATGCCAGCTTCTGGACCGTTCGCGTGTCACTCGATTGTTTGCTGTCCCCGCGTGCCACATGATGGAATGACCTACGGTGTCAGAGATGCGATTCGCAACGTTCCCTGCCCCTGTTACCAGTTAATGTGGGTCACGTATAAGCGCAGACATATGTTTGTGACGTCATACGGCTGGTGTTCCCACTTTGCGGCCAAAGCGAAAATCGAGCAAAATCTCTTTGCTCTTCCGGCAGCCGAGAGGGATGATGCTAACGAATGTTGCTATTTGTTCAACTTATCCCGATCTGCATGCGGGATCCGACGGACGGCCACGGTTAGCACACTTGGCAATTGATGAACTGCGATTTAGTTCCATTACCATGACGCCCGGGTCCAGCCGATGGAGACGGTAGAGACGGAACGCTACGTGCCCCAGCAAGCGCAATGTGACGCCGCAGATCCTTTTCACTAAATCCACGATGGATGGTGCCATGCGCCATGACTGCACTTGCACCCGACGAGAGTGAACCCAAATGTGCACCCTGTAATCGCACCCCACCGGATGGATGGGATACCATTTACTTAGTTCCGCTTCCTTGGGATTCTATAATGCGACGCACTAACCCCTTCGAATCCCGTTCTCACGGCTTTCTTTCTTTTCTCTGTCCACGGCATCACGGGTCCAACAAAAATGCATCACCGCAGCTGCAACGAGCGGCTTGCAGCAGTCTCAGCTGGATGGCGACCCGAGCGTCAACAGCAACAACGGCACAACACCACCACAAGCAATACAGCCACCGACCGGGAACGGCGACATTCCGCACCATGCACCACCGTTGCAGGTACTTTTTCGCGTAGTGTCCCGGGTTCAGGTTCCGGTTCCGGTCTAGTTCGGTCGCGGAAACCTATACACACTGCTGCTGCTGCATCCACTATCTAAACCACCGGGGCCGGAAGGGACGTTTTTCCTATAAACTCCACTTCACATCCTGGATATTCTAATCCGGAAGCGATATCGGAAACGTCACCCCGGAGCGCCCGGAACCGGCACGACTGAATGCGGCTCTTCGAAAGGAAATTGAGTTCTTTCTTCTGCGTCCCAACATGGTTGCGTCACCCAAGTGCTCGAAGTGCTTTTGTACAATACGCTCTTTTAGAAATAATTTTAAGTTTCCATTTAAAATGTGTATGCTTCCGTTCGCTCATGTTACCGCGTATTTTCCCGTTCTCGTTCTCCCAAAATGGCAGCAAATTCGTCAAAGCTCAAAGGAAAGCACCGGCTCGTCGGACACGGACAGTTCGAGCGATGACGAGTCGATTCCGGGCACGCAGGTACCGGGAGCGATCGGGCCGAACGAGGCCGACAAGGTGCCGCAAACCAAAGAGACTGAGGCGGGCGCGGAGATCTCCGCACTCGTCAACTACGTGCAGCCGGTGCACTTTAGTAGCTTCGAGAATTCGGAAAGTACGTACGTAGGTGTGCCGGTTGTCGGCTGCAATTTTCCGCTCTAATTATTTCTCTCGTTGTTTCGTCCGCACGCAGAGAAGGCCCGCTACTACGAGATGTCTTCGTTTGACGAGAAGCAAGCTACCACGCTGCTGAAGGAGCGCCCGATCGAGTTTGTCAACTACAACAAGCGACAGCTATCGCGTGTCTATCCGGCCGGAACACGCTTCGACAGTTCCAACTTTATGCCACAGGTTGGTTGGCACCGTCGGTTCGCTGGCTTCGTGAAATGAGCCACATCCCAGCTACGTTCTTCTGTAAACACCGCGCTGTATGCCTCTCGACCGTATAATAGTTCAAAAGTCTGTAGATATCATTCCCGGTGACATCCATTGCGTTCAATTAAATTGTTTATACCGAATTACCTGTTCCTGCAAACAGAGCAAATCCTGAAATGTAATCTGCGCGGTCGATAATACCTGGATTAGTTTTGAAACACACGGCATGGTGCTGTTCGATGTTCCGTGCGATTTATTGTCCTGTTTGTCGCGTTTGTCCATTTAAAATATTGTCGTAAAGCTGGGGATCATTAGCAATATAAATGTTTGCCATCGTATTTTGCGGGGAAAAATCAGTTCAATGGCTGCTAGATCGTTATAGAGCCACGTTGGATTTGCGGCTCACTATCTCAACTTTTTATAAGCATCCAAGTCAACATTGAACATCGAAACGTCGAATCGTCAAATGCATTGATTCAATCTGGTTCTTGTCACTTCCCCGATCTGTAGCTCTTCTGGAACGCCGGTTGTCAGCTGGCCGCACTGAACTATCAAACGCTGGACCTGGCGATGCAGCTTAACCTGGGCATCTTCGAGTACAACCATCGTTGCGGTTACTTGCTGAAACCGGAGTTTATGCGCCGCAAAGACCGTCGGCTGGATCCGTTTGCGGAGAGTACGGTAAGGGGACGCTTTACTCCGGTCTATTTCGCCCAACACTGTCGAAGGTCTGTCCTGTGTTTCCAGGTGGACGGCATCATTGCCGGCACGGTCGTGGTGACGGTTATGTCGGGTCAGTTTCTGACCGACAAGAAAGTCGGCACGTTCGTCGAGGTGGACATGTTCGGATTGCCGGCCGACACGGTGCGTAAAAAGTTTCGAACCAAAATAGTGCGCGACAACGGCATCAACCCGGTGTACGACGAGGAACCGTTCGTGTTCAAGAAGGTGGTGCTGCCGGAGCTGGCCGCCATTCGGATAGCGGCGTACGAGGAGGGCGCCAAACTGATCGGGCACCGGGTGCTCCCGGTGATAGGGCTGTGCCCCGGCTACCGGCATCTGACGCTGCGGACGGAAGTGGGACAGCCGATTCCACTGGCCACCCTCTTTCTGTGCATTGTCGTCAAAGACTACGTTCCCGATGGGCTGTCCGACTTTGCGGAAGCCCTCGCCAATCCGATCAAGTACCAGAGCGAACAGGAAAAGCGCTCCAAACAGCTCGCCGTGCTGGAGGAGGACACGGAACCCACCGAGGAGGACTCATGTAAGCGTGCTGACCGATTCATGTTGTTGCAATGTTGCATTGTTTTATGTTGCTGCTTGAGTTCCCCGGTTTTTTATTTTGTTTGTATTTGTTTTGTCTCTATTCCCGTCTTCCGTATCGCCTGCCTGGGCTTTGCGTGTTGGCTTTCCTCCATTTAACCGGACCAGTTGTCGTTGTATCTCTAGGTTTGAGCAAAGGCAAGGGCGATACACTCAACAAATCGAGTGACAACAACACCGTCGGAAGTCCGGCACGGCAACAACGGCCCACCGGTCAGCAGACGCAGGTCGAAAGTGATGCCGAGCGGGAGGCCCCATTGGAGGTGGTGACCAAAGTAGTGTCTCTGCCCATGGCTCAACCCTCACTGGATTCAGCGCCGGGCAGCGCTGCCGTTCGGCCGCCGACGGCTGCCACCGTGCACGTCACATCCAGCGGGGGCGGTGGACCACCGATTACCACTACCACCAACGTACCGCTGGGCGCTTCCGGGCCCGGTACGGCCGATTCTGCGACGCACCAGCAGCTCCAGCACCACCACCAGCAAGACGGTAGCGGTAAGATTGTGGCCGATCCGCTGGAGAAGATATTCGAGGACAAGCAGATCCGCAAGAAGCGGGAAGCACTCGAGAAGGAGCTGAAAGCTCTCAAGAAGGGCCACGACAAGGAGAAGCTCAAGAACCACGCGGCGCAGAAAGGTGGCGAACTGGCCGGTGGTGGCGGTGCCGATGGGCCGCTGAAGAAGTCCAAGTTCGCGATGGGCAACAAACTGGTGAAGCGGTTCAGTAGCAAAAACATGGCCGACATGAACGTGAAGGTGCCGCCGTGTGCGACCTCGGACACGGACGTGACGGGAGACGCGCAGGCGGAACGGTTGCGGCAAATCTGCCGCGAGCACGCCAGCAGCTACCGGGAGGTGCTGGAGAAGTACCACGAAATCATCTACAGCCTGGCGGAGGATTTGCTCCGTCAGTCGCAGGAGAGCCAGATGAAGCAATTGAAGGTGAGAAGGGATTAGGGCCCGGATCGAAGGGCCCTTCGCTGCGTCGCCTGCGCTCCCATTGCCACTCATTAAGTTTCGGCTTCTTTGCAGACACAACTCGAGCGTGAAACGACCGAAGTGATGCGACAGCTGCAGCTGTCACGCAAAAGCGAAGTGAAGCAGCTGGCGATGGTCCACAAGGACAAGGACGAGCTGGAGCGGTGAGTCTGCCAGTTGCTCATATGAGGCCCATTTTATTTATGATACTTCTCCGCTTTCCCTCGGTGCGGTTCCCTGTCAAATGTCCCGATTTCCTTCAGCATGAAGCGTGAAGTGGATTCGACGCTCGTCGAGAAGGGCGTCACGGAACGGGTACGGCTAACGGCGACGTACGAGCGGAAACGGGACGAGCTGCAGCGACAGCACGACACGGTGAAGCAGGGTTTGGAAGACCACAAGCTGAAGGTAACGGCGGGCGAGGCGGACGATAGTTTGCGCCACCATATTTACCGTGATAACACGCTGATAAGTGACTGACCTATTTGCACGCCCCCATTCCATCCGTACCGCAGGCACGTTCGATGCTGGAGAAGGAAGCAGAATCTCATGCCTGCATTTCGGACACATTCCTGGTCCACCTGAACACCAGCAACAGCACCACGAGCTGTTCGTCGGTTGGTGGCACCACGCCGCACCCACCGGCGACCTCCATATCCAGTGGCAACATTTGTGCCACCGCCCACGGCAGTGCCCACGAGAACAGCGTCAACAATACTCACGCCACGTAGCGTGGTGGTGGTGGCCCAACGTAAGCCCAACAAACAGGCAGCTCCAAACGTTTAAATCGCAAACTCCTTACAGCTGTTACTATTACTACTAGTACTACTACTACTACTACTACTACTACTACTTAAGCAACCACACTTATTGGCCTAATTACTGTTACACTCTTCCGGGTGAGCTTTTTCGAGCGAAAGTATCACTCCGAGAGAAAGAGACCGAGGTAGCGGGCTACCTTCACACTTACCTGAAAAGGGCTTATTGGAAATCTCAAAACGTTTGTGCTTATCGATTGTTCGTGTCACGTGCTCGGAGAGTTTGGAAGCGTGGAGGGGAACGGTTCAAACACGGCAGGTCACACAGGGAACACAGGTTGTTGGATTCGGTTGTGGGATATTTAGGCGTTGGTTACTGTTTCGGTGACTCCGAGAAAACGGGCCGCCGAGAGTAGTGCGTGGCAACGAGTGCCGAGAGAGAAATGTGGCACTCAACATACTTTTAATCGCATAAAGCCGGCGCCGGATGGAACGATGTTAGGACGTTGATCGTCGGAACGGTCGGGGCGTCGGGGATTTGATTCGTGTTTTCTTCCTCTAGACTAAACTAATGGGTGGGTTAGTTGGTTAGTAAAACGGTACAAATGAGCGGAGCTACATCAGGTTTAGCAGGTTTGATTAGTAGGACCGTTGCCGGAGGGTGCGGAACACAAGGAATCTTAGTGCAAATGCGGGTAAATCTTTGTAAACAGAATACATATAATTCTAGAACCCTCTAGAGTAGCTAACCTACATATTGAAACCCTTCCGAGGGAACGGTATCTGGAGATTATTTATTGCCCCGTGGATGGGGGAAGGTCTGAACCACGTACTCTTGGTTGCATTCTGCATCTGTCATCCCGGAATTTGCCCATCTCGTCTAAACGAATCTCAAGCAGAAGACGACCGAATGAAGAATGCTGTGCTGTGAAGTACACTGATATTTATTTTGCACAAACGGACTAGTTTCGGATCTTTGGCGGACTGAGGACAGTTGGTTGTGGGTACTTTTGGGAAGCATAAGGCGAGCCTTCGATTTCTGTGCAATGGTTAGAAAGTTTGACTTAATATTATTTATGTGATAGCATTATTGTTGTGTTTTTTAGAATAAATGATTAACTTTCTTGCTTTCCCACAAAGTTTGCAACATTTTGAATGTTTTGTGGAACAGTGAGACTCACACTCACGTTTTTTGACTCGAATAAGTTAACAGTTTGTCCAGGTGAAGACGAGAAGCTTTAACGCGCGCGTGGGAATTTAGTATAAATTGTAAACATACACCATTCCGCTGGACACCCCGGGTTCCACGAAATGGAATATAGACACAGTCAAGCAAACAAGCAAACCTATACGTAGCGTTAAACTGCAGCTAGAAGCATAGCGAAAACGTAATTACATATTGCAAAACCAACAAGTAAATAATACTGAAACAAAACACACACAAAACAATATACAAGATGAATGTTAACATTAATATATAGCGCAGCAAACGTAATCCGTACTAAATCAGAATACTTACACTCTCTCTCATGAGCAAACAGCAGAAACGTAACAACAATCACTATATATATTATATTGTATCCGTTAATATACATATATGTATGTATGTATGTGTGTATGTGTTGCGACAGTGTTTCAGTCGCAGTCGCTGTCCCAACAGCGCTTGGTCGCAACAATGGGAACCTTTTCAAAACATTGGTGCAGGAAGGAAGCTATTTGAAAAGTAACCGACGAAAAATACCAACCACACTACAACCGGGCACCCGGGAGATAGCCATTAGAGAGAAGTTTAACAAACATCAACAACATTATATTTATTGATGTAGTTAAGAACGTTTTATAAATATTGGGTGTTACATTTGGTCTACACAATAATAATATAGAACACATTGATCGTTAACACGTCGGTCACGGTACAAGTGACTCAATCTGTACCACCTTCCCCCCCAAAAAGGTATCGGAAGCTTTGAAAAGCCAACTTTGTATCCCGATTCCCTGGCCAACATTTGAACTCACCGACAATGGTACGACGAAGGCGGGATGGCCGCACTTCTAACCGGTTGTTCCGTCGTCAACCAGAGAGCGAGCGAGAAAGATAGGGAGAGAAAGAGAGAAATAGAGAGAGAGAGAGAGAGAGAGAGAGAGAGCAAAACTTAACGCAACGCACTATTTGAATTGAATGTTTTAGACCCTTGGACCTAGCATAGCGGCGTAGCACGCTTGTGACCAATGGGACAAAACCTGGAGGAATTGGGACGGAGGTAGTAGACCGAACGCGCTTACATTATACTGTTGATGTACTACTTTAACACACTGCTAAAGGATTTCACGGGACCCTGTTCTCGTTCTCGTTCGAACCGATCCGATTCGATTCTTGTCGATGTTTCCTCGTGGCTACCACCGTGCCAGCGAGTGCCCATTGTAGAGCATAAGTTTCCTGTAGTAGATCATAGTAGGCAGCGCAGCGAAGGGAACGAGAGATAGCGAGTCGTCAGAGTGGAATCAAGTGATATACCCACCTCCCCGTGTAACAACCTTATTAACATAGAACATGTATTCGCAGTAGGCGGCGATGTGGCGCAAAAAGAATCCTGTGTACATAGTTTGGTGCGGAGCCATCAGTTTGATTCGAATACTCCTCGAAGAAACGAAAAATGGACGCACGTGTGTATGTCTGTAAGTGTGTCTCTAGAAATTCTGCTAGTTAGTTGTTGAGAATTATTATACATTTCCCAGAACGAGGTCTCTGGCAGCAATCAAACTTGCCTCGGACTAGAAGAGAGTTAGCACAAAACTGTTTAATAAATGTCCGTTATTTACATTTTTATTTTCCCTCGTTTCCCTTTCATGTAGCCTTCGGTAGCTTTGTTTCATTCGATTCCGTGCATTTGTTTGATTCCGTTTCAGTTCGTCCATCCTTTGGTTTCAATTGATAACGAAGACAATCAACTGGCAACTACCACTGTCATCTTATGAGCGAACGGTATAAGAAATTTTTGGACTGGCCTTTCTTTCGGAAAGTAGGGCTTGTCTTTGAATTTATTCTCAATTCTTTTATTAGTAGTTCTCTTTTCGGTTCCCCGATTGCACCTTGCACCTACTTTACGCTGGGATTAACATTGTATCACGAAAGCGTAGGAAAAGTGGAGTTAAGATAGCCGAGAAAACTCAAAAACAAATCGACGAAACCGTAAACGTGACCGGAAAACTACATTTTCTATCTCTATGTGCCTTGTACGTACGAAAATACGACAAATGTTGAAAACAACAAAAGAGGAAACACTCAACACTCACTCATTCTGTCTTCTGTTTCATGGTTTCCCACACTTCATGCCCCACGTGTGGCCCCTAAGCTTGCTTATGGCCCCACGGGCTTAAGCCTCATTTACCAGACGAGCGCCCCGGCTCGTATGTCTGTTCCGATCGATTTGTCGGCATCTTATAACAAGACGGCGAAAGCTAAAAGGGCAAACACAAACGCATGTTAGTTTACTCATTAGACGAGCCATCGGGAAACAGATGAAGAATAGAAACAAAATCAAAACACCATATTATCGTTACAGTTTGGAATGTTCAAATTGCCGCACTAGGAGGGTATTTGGAATTGCATATTTTTTATATAGGAAAAACACGCGCGTTCAAACTAACGGTCCCTGGACTGGACGGTTCGATTTAACAAAACACAAAAACTTATCATACTCAAACTCCTCGACTGATGATTCCAGATTTTGGGCTTCGACGATCGCCCGACCCACCCCGGCCGTGGGGCGGGATGATCGCGAATACTTGTACATTACAAACTCGGACTCCGGGTTACAGGTCCGTGTCGAATCTCGGCACGAACTCTGGGGCCGGAGGCCCGAGGCAGCAACAGTATCTTATTGTGACACATATGTGATTGAATACAGTCAGAGCACCAACCAACCCGGGACACGGGGCACGGTCGCCACCGTGCCGCGTCGGCGACCCAAGTGGCCAAGTGTTTCTCTTTCCTATCACTTTTGTAGGGTTAATTGCGGCTCGACTGGTGTAAATGCCCCTCGGCTTTCCGGGAGCCATTCTCCGCCCTTAGCGGCCGGAAGCGGGCGGACGGAAGGCTAGACGAGGCTGGAACTAGCGGCCAAACGATAAAGCTATTGATTATACTGCATAACACGTGTTTCAAAACAAAACGTTCATTAACAAACCGATCGTCGTAGTGTGGAGGGAGTTTAGGAAAAGTAGCAAAATAGCGTAGCGTTGTGGCAAGGAGAAAGGATATTACAAACAACAACCACTATCTATTACTGTGTGACTGTAGATATGAAGTAACTGATAGTACACTAGAAGTAGGTTGGATTCGATTTGAAAACCCAAAACGAAATACAAAAGTTTTGAAGACGTAGGTTGTTGGGACTCCAGGGCGAGAACCCACTTGGCGCGAGCGGTGTTGAGATTGTGAGATGATAAGCAATTGAAAATAAATACATGAAATAAACAAGAAACGAAACAGCACACACTAAAATTAAATCGTCATCGTCAATTAAAAGATGCTGCTCAAATGGCAGCAGTCAACTGCCACTGTCCTGCAAGAACGCATTCGTAATGCGCTTTTCTGGGAATTCCTGGGGAACGGGGTAGTCATCCATTCACATTCAGTTCATTGGACTTTTGGATCGGACGATCGTGTGTTTTTGTTCGCCCTCCTGCAAGTGCAACTTGTGGCCTCCGCGACTTGCACTCCGTTATCAGCGACGATAACGAGCTTCTTCGGCTCATGCCGCGTGCAACGGCGCAATGTGTGTCATAATGGCTCGTGATTGGCCGTAATGAGTGCACACATTCGAATCACCGTTTCTGCCAGAACTCGGTCACGGTCAGGAGACGCGCAAGATCGGCGCATTTGTTGTGGAATCAAAGGTGAAGTTCTTTGTTTTTGTTCCAATTTGTTTACTCACGATCACGTTTTTATTGCGTCTATGTTTACACATGTTTACTATGATTATGTATTGTATGCCTGTAGGTCTTTTAAATGTCTATGCCTCCTCCATCTTCAACCGAGAGCCAGTCTTCGAGCACCAAGGGACGTGGACGAATACAATTTATGTTGGATCAGTGAACGGTCTCTGCCCCGCGGTTGAGGTAATTATCTTACAATGTTACGACACTTTCCCTATCGACACTGGGGACATTAGGTGATTAAAATAACAGAACATCGTCACCTTATAAATGTGCCCAGAAACCACGTGCCACTTCGCAACGGACGGGCGGGCGGATAACAGAATAGCGAGTGCGGCGGTCCAAAACGCGGAACCCGCTCACGCCGTACCTGTTTGTCCGGGGGTTGAGTTTCGTTGTAAATAAAATCCTCGATATTTGGTCCCGGGGACGCGATTGCCCTACCGGAAAGCTGTGTATCACTTTATCATTTCGATAATCATTAAGCTAATGGTGGAACCGCACGCCAGCCCTATACCGAGGAAGGCGGCCATCATCGACGAGGCCATCTCCTTCTCGTGCGGTTCTACCGATCGTGGCGCCCCGATCAGGGCAATGTTGGCGAGGTATCCGTTCGACAATGAAAACGCAGCCATCAGCACAATGAATATGTAATCCGAGTGGATCATTACCGGAAAGTTGTGATGCTGCGTAATGTTGCACAGGAGCATCGCCGGTACGAACGCAATCCGGCCGATCGTTACCACGCTGATCAGCAGTGCGTTGTTCGATGGCTGCAACGGGAAAGCAGTAAGGACCACGCATTTCGGTTTGCCGGTTCGACTTCTACTTACCCACTCGAAGAACCCGGCAATAACGCGCCCCAAATAGTCACCGGTGTTAAACAGCAGATAGTTCACGACGGGCAGGAAGTAAACGTCGTTCCACGGACGCCCATGGTTCTGCGAACCGACCAGCACCGTCACGGCCGGATAGATCGACAGGGTAGTGACGAACACGAGCCACTCGGAGAACCCGTACAGCCAAATCTTGCCCAACACCACCGGGAACCGGGGTTCTAGCCGGGGGCACAGTTCGCGCGAACTCAGATCCGCCTCCAGTGAGCTTTTCATCAGCGCCTTCGATGAGGTGTAGTACTTGAAGAACAGCGTCTTCGACATGACGTAGTAGGCGAGTTGCGACAGGAACAACACCACGCATCCTATGATAAAAAACACGAACGCCGTCGTCGTGGGGTTGCTGGCAAAGGTCAGGGCGACGATATCGGCGATGGCAGAGAAAATCCCTCCCAGCGCCTGGCCACTCACGGCGGCCGTCATGTAGTGGGCACTAAACTGTCCCGCGATCCCAAACAGCCCACCAGTCAGTATCGCAGAGAAACCTACCAAACGGGAATGGGAACCAAAACGTTAATCTTCAGTCCGAGATGGGAGGCTGAAGGATCTGGTTACTCACTGTTTATAACGACGACGGAGAGCATGGTAAGCCTGAAGAACGCATCCTGCCACTGGTCGGTGTCCACGCGAACCATGAACGTCGTCCCGATCATGATGAGGAACATTAACATTAACGATCCGTTCATCCGCACGTTCAGCGGAATGCGGTGGCCAACGCAGGCATTGAGGATGAGAAAAATGGTACTCGGTACCGCCGCTGCGATGCTGAGATCGGATTGGAATTCGAGCTGGCGCGGTGTAAGTATCCCGGTGTCGTTGGACGAAACGTTTCGAAACTTGTACTGCCAGTATTCTTCGGCCGTGACAAAGAAATTCCACGGCACCATCGTCGTCATGCCCATCAGATAAAATACTGCGTAGGTAAAGTGGAGCTTGTCCAACGGAGCCACCCGACTTCCGGGTCCACCGCCGACGACGATCCGTGTGTCGGTGGGCTCCTTGGACGCGTCCGGAATGTTGCTGCTCGAAGCGTTTATGGAACCCGCAAAATTATCGTCCAAAAATGCATCGCTGTCCGTCTCGCGATCGTCGGTGTCCTGCAGCAGTGGCCGCGAGTTTATCGTTGCATAATCCATGGCTACCGTGATTGAATTATGGCAAGCTCTGCCGATCGATAAGCTCGCCGTCCGTGGTCACATCGATTGCACGCGCACTACGCACTCGCGAAACAAAGAGTAAGAATGTTTCACGATGCTCACAGCAGCTCGTACTTTGTGGGCCGCTGATGCATGGCGCGATCGCTGGGCGTTGATAACGGAGGCCCGCTCCGCTGCGAAGGGCAGTGGAACGAGTTCGCAGCTCGGAATGATTGCGGGCGCAATTACTCGTAAAGCAACGACCTACACCGAGAGGGAATGGTAAACTGTAAACTGTGAAAGCGCCTTGTTATATATATCTTGTTATATTGATGCACTCTCACTATTATCGAGGCTACGAACTTATTGAACACCTTAGTATAGTGCAATGTTGAAATATAATATAATTAATGTATGAATAATATGAGCAAACTATCGACTTAAATCCCTCTTCAAAATAAACAATTCTTTTCATTTTTCATTATTTTGTTTTTGGAAAATATATTGTTTCCTTTTTGGAGACGTCAGACGTCAGACGTCAGACGTCAGACGTTTCGACCCGGCGTTCCCGGTCCCTGGTTTTTGGCTGGCATATTTTGAGCATGACATTTCTCCAACTTGCCAAATTAGTGAGCCGCCGGCGGCTGAAAAAAAGTTAGCCGCCTCAACGTACGCTCCTTTGCACACAAGCTGCGGTGTATTGTAAGCATCCGTTGAAACTTGTGTGGAATCTTTTCAAAATCTTAAATTTCTTATAAACTATGTCCGTTATTGATGTTGGTTCGACGAAAGACGGTCGTATCAGTCAGAGGGACGGTTAGTATCAGTTCTGCTCAATATTGATGAAGAATTAGAATAACAAAATAATGATTAGCAAAAGAGTGGCAGCAAAGCTTGATTGCTACCTGTGTGTATGGGCAGCTTTTCATAATCATCATCAAACATAAATATGCTTCTGTTGCTTCGTCAATCTCGCGTAATAAAACCGGATAAGATGTGATTAAAGACGAAAAATGCGATACCAAAAGTATCGCTAACCCCCCGTTTTATGGATGTGCAACGAAATCCATCCATCGGCTATCAAATCGCAATTGGCACCAGTGGGAACTCGCGTCTCACATCGACGCACCCATCAAAACGCAGTTTCTTTTATGGTGTCAATAACCGAACAAAAGCTACGGGGGAAGTAAGTCATTCACTCATCGTCACCGGTTCTACTGTATCGCCCGAGTGAAGTTGATAATCTCTAGCAGACGCAACTCGCGGCCAATTCGAGCAATTGATATCTGATATCTGCACCCGTTGCGCGCGAAATCGCCAGACCATAAAACGCTAAGAACGTTGCCGGTGGACGTCTTTGAGAGAGGGTGCGAAAACTTTGCGCCAGATCTTCGGAGCGAGACGAGGGCAAGTTTCTCGAGTTTGCAACCCTTACGGAACCGGCCGGGGAGGAGCATTGTCACGCGATTCTTCCAACTTATTTGGCACCGGGACCGGGAGTCTTGCCCCTTGCCGGGATCAATTCGATTAATCGGAATCGCGATGCTTGCAAACAAGTGGTAATAAATAAAAGTTCTGCAGCTAGCAGCACGGAACGGAGCACGAAGCACACAGGAGGTTCGGTAATAAATTTAAGTTTCTTCCCATTCATCTACAACTTGTTTCCCGAGCAGCTCTTCCCGGGTAGTACTCTTCTGGTCCATCTCGATGCCATTCCAATGCATTCCGGACATCATCCGGGAGCTCCGGACGACACCAAAGTTCCCGGGCTGGAAGCTCCGTCGTTGAACTGCCATTTTTTCTTCAACATCGACAGCTTCCGCTCCATCGGAGCGCGCGTTCTTGTGCGTGCGGCTCTCTCGCATTGTCTGGGGAAGTTTTTCAAACACCAATTGATGGGTTTAGGTCTGACCCACCCAGTCAGCCAATTCTTTCGGTTTCCTTTCGCGCCTTTTTTGTATCGCCACCCGTGGGCAGGACACCCGAGCCCGAGGGTGGCGGGACTGGCGCGGACTTGAGGATTCAAATTGATGTGCCGTTTTTGCCTCGCTCGGGAGCCCCTTTGGGCAGTTCCGGCGAACTCGAACTCATTCGTTCCAGTTTTATTCATTTCATTTTGACATGAAATATTGAACGGCATTTCGAAAGCTGTCTACCCGCTGTCTCGACTCGCTACCTACCCGTTGCCGTTGAAGAACCGCGTCATCCGCGGGCTCTGTTTTCTGCTCGGTTTTTTATTCACTTACAATCGCCCCTTTTCGCTGTCATATAACGCAATTGCATTACAATCGTTGCCCTGAAATGTGATCCTTCTGCCGCTGGCGGTGGTTATGATGGCAACGACCAAGATACGGTCGACAAGTCTCTACGCCAGGAGGTGCTATTACATTTGCTATCCTCTGGTTTACACAATCCCGATGTAGCTTTCACGCTTTTCTTTTAAAGGAGGGTAACGATGAAGACTATCAGGTGGATCCAACTACTGCTCGCCGTGATAACGAAACGTATACACTTCTTTTAATTGACGCCAAATTGATTATGCAACGGATATCTTCTGTTCATCAAAACCCAATAAATTTATTAGCAAAATATGCACCAACCGCAACAACGGCTCCACAGGCAAGCATTGCTGGCCGAGGCATGCGAGGTTCCGGTTAGCATAACTTCGGTGTGCTGGAAAATGTGTTCACTCATTAAAATCGCGCCGGCTAACGGCGGAAGCCGTCCAGAACCGGGGCTGAAGGATTCCAGGCGAACAAGTAATCAAAGTCTGGGTAGTACTCAACGCGGGCTGACTTAAGGTACTCGCCGTCCGAAAAGGAGGAGGAGCAAAATTCTCTTCCGGAGCACTTACCATGACCCGTACCTTGTGGCCCAACCATTAGTGGGGAAGATCGTAAAGATAAGGATCGTTTAATGGAAGTGGTTCCGATATTACTACAGCTGGAGTTTACAACGGGGTCGCGACGGTTCATGGATCAATTGTCTCGGCCTTCCACTGGCGATCGGGAACACGGGTGCTCCCGGAATCGATAAGGGGATCGAGGCTAAACTGTCCGGATTATGCGCTCCATCCCGCGGGTGAGCTAGTAAAGCACAGGAAGTGTCTGCGGAAAAATTGAAAATAAAACTTTAAGAGGCGGTGGGCACCTGTTTCGTGCTTTTAAATATTTTATTGGCCCCCCCTTTCCCGGGCCCGGCATTATCTTCATGTGAATGTTGCGGTTGTTCGCTGTCGCGCGCCCAAACGAGGACTTTGCGATTTTAGGATCACTACCGCCCGGAACCGACGGGCCAGGACTTTCGGGGTGGCGTGACCGTAATCGTTGAGAAACACAGCCCAACCGGCGATCCGATCATCGTCGTGTGCCGCTTGCTTATTAGTCTCCCCGGGGCCGTCGAGCCTTGGCGAGGCCGACCGTCGGGAAGCCTCCCAAGGGCTTTTAAACGATTTGTGGAACGGAAACAGTTTTCCAGCTTCCCTGCCTGCCTGCCGATGAGAGTTGGCAAAGTTTAATGATTCCGGTTTGGTTGCCGACAGGCGGTGTTCGCGGAACCTTGGCATGGCGTCGGGTCTTGGTGGCGTCTCCGCCGTGGCGGAGAAGGATATAACGCTTTCGGGCCCGGCCTCAACGACTCGGCTCGTTTTATGATTCAATCGCCAGCCGTGAACTAATCAGAAACGTGTCGGAGGTTGTGGCCGTCGATGGTTATGGTTATGGTGGATTAGGTTCAAAGGGAAATTTGGTCGCACTAAGCGCCTGTGGTCTGTGCCGAAATTAGTAGCAGTACTATTAGAAGAAGCTGGGTAATTATCGGCGAGAAGTCTCAAAATGGATGATGAGTGCATGAAACCTGCTTCGGAACTAATTTGAAGAACTGTTCTTATGTGCAATTCATTGTGTGAAATAAAGCTTAGTAAGGAGAGGTTGGACTTAATGATAATGGATGGTTTTGGTGTGGTTGCTTACGTAATTACATAATTTTTACTCATCTCAACCAACTCTTGCCCCGTACGCTAATCCAGCTCGACACCAAATTATTGCCCTATCAAACCACTTCCGACACGTAGTCGATAGAAAATGTGAATCCTTCCGAACAGTAATTGGGCCGTGGGTCAAGCAAAGGAGGTCACCCGTAAGGAGATGCAAGCAAAACTTTGCTCCCTAATATGTTTATCTTGGTGTGCAGGAACTAAGATGCTCCGAGGTGGCCCCGAATATCACACAACGAGCAGCAGTGAAGTCGTGGTCAAAGTTTTGGCGAACAGATTAAGACTGTTAGACCATAAAGCTGAGGATCTTTCGTGCTTGGTGGTTGGCTCTCGGCTTAGGAATGGACCGAAAGACGCTATGAGACTGCAAGACCTTTCGGGTGATGTAGAAAAAAGTATTTGCTCACTTATCCTGTACACTATCCTGCCCCTTTTTTGAAATGGAGCATTTAAGCTGCTCCGGTACCACAAATGTGCTGCACACCCGGCCAGGACCGACTTTCGTTAATGATTTTTCGCCAGAACGTGCGGTGGGCTGTGAAGTTTTAATACAAAGATTAAAAGGATCGGCCGGTCACACAGCCTGTCGTCGTAGGTAAATAAACCCACACAAACGTTTGCCCGGCCTTTAATTATGCAACGAATGCAACGAGGAAGAGACTTTCTTTAAAAAGCTGCATGCATTTCTTATTAAACCCATTATCGTCTACGCTCCAGCTTGTAACCGAAAAAATTATCAGCTTATTTGCTCTATGTGTAACTTGCCCGCTTTTACGACTTTGCCTTTAAAGAACACGCTTAAGAAAATTCCTTTTTGGCACAAAAACAGGTCTTAAAATCACCGCCGCCGCTGGAGCGTCTTTCGCTTAATCCAATCTTGGAAGCTCGTCCGGCGAACAGAGAGTGCATTCTCTCTATTGGGGTCCCGGGACTCCCCGACACCGGCGGCCAGCACCCGGAAAGTGCTGATTTGAAAAGTTCGAAAATTTGAAACGACTTTCAATGGGGAACCGGTTGGGAACCGGCACGGTGCATAGTGCCGAAGTCGACCGAACGAACGAACCTTTCGATGGGAGTTGAAAACACAAATGAAGCTCCGGACTCCCGCGGGTTGTGCACTTCGGTCACTTCTCATTGGTGTTCAGCAAAAGCAAGAGCAAAAAAAAACGAGACTCTTTCACTGGCTTTCGCTTGATTTTAATATCATTCGTCGTCGTCATCGGTGGCCACCGACATTGGCATCCGAAAACATTCGCCGACGGAGCGAATGCCGCCGCCGATGGGCGCAGTGTGAAGGACGATGGCGCGCGCGCATTATTGGAAATTTCGTTTGGAACCTATCGTGTTCTTTTTTTCCTCTGGCCGGAAAGGATTATGCTCCCATACGGGGCGGTAAGTGCATAGTGAGAACATCAAAAGGATCAGACCTCCTTAACTGGTTCGCGGTGAGCGGGTCGAGCGCATGAGCGTTCGAATTCGCGCCCGAGTGGTACCACTCCGGTCCATTTGATTCGTTCGAATCGGCGCAAAAACTCGCAACGCCGCCGCTCTAAAATGGACCGAAATTTGGGTCCATACCTGGCCTGCCTAGTGCCCGGGTCGGCGCGGGGAACTGTGTTTCATTAAGTCCTTATTGCTTTTCAATATATCGCGTCCATCGTCCTTTTTTTTGGTTCTACACCGATTTGAAAGCGCGCAGAGGCTTCGATGTGAACCGACACTAGAGCGGGACCTAGTTAGGCCTTGTCCTTTCCAAGTTTTTCGCCTCGATGAGAACTTCTATTTTGGAGGTGGCTTCATTTTGGGCAACTGGGATTGCCTGCGCGTTGTACCGGAATGTCGAAAAGTTAGATTTTTAATTTAATTACGTTCTGTTTTATTGACTATATTGCACTGTTTTATGAGGGCAATAAGTGGGTGCCAATTTGAGCAATCGAATTGGAAACCTGAAAAATCCGCACAATGAAGCGCGGAATGGTAGCTTTTTTGCCTTTGTTAAGCAAATATGGGCGCATTCTACGAAGTCACCTACTTGGAACCGCAATTAGAATGATTGGGGTCGGTAAAGCCTTCCGCACTCGTGGCTGAGCTCTGTGAAGAGTGGTTGCCACATTGCCCATACAATATGCCACATGGCCGGGGTTTTCTTTTGATTTGATCCTCTCCCTCGTGTATGGCGGCCCGGAGCGAGAATAACAAGCAATCAAAACGAAGCAATCCTCCGAGTTCTGAAGAAATGCACGATTCTCCTTCCTTCGTTAGCAAGTCGTGGGACGTCGCGCGGGTTCCTTAAGCCATAAGACGTGGGGGCTTTTTGTGGCGGGATTTGCTTTTCTGGAAAATTTAGCAATCGATCCTTCCGTGCTTCAGTATTGCTTAAAGACGGCAGAAAAAAAGAAGAATTCCAACAAAGATAATTAGAAATCGGCCTATCGGAGGCAAGCATTCCTAAAGCTCTCCGGTGAGTACCCAGCGGGGAGACCTTCTTCGGGGAATTCCACTTTGAAACGGTTTGTGACATTTTCAAAAATTGCAATTTCACATCGAAGCAATCTAGCAAACAGCGTGACAGATGGAAGGCGCCCGTGCCCCACTCAGGTGAAAAATGGCATGGGAAACGTGTGGGGCATGGCAGTATGCAAGAGCAAGACACGGGGTGAAGCAAGGAGATCGCAGCAACCAGAGCAACAAATGAGTCTGTCAGAACTGATGACGAACGAATTTTCGTAACTGTCACTTTCGTCACAGCCAAATGAGTCTTTGAATGAGCGAGGCGGTGGCGTTAAGAGATGACCGGAAAGAAAACGAAAGAAAATGAAAGTTATTTTCCATTCAAACACTCGAAAGCAGCGGCGAAAGCGGCTTGGTGGACCGGACGCGGACAGTAGTAATTTTCCGGCTTTGTCGAGAACCGGGACCAGTAATCAGTCGAGTTCGGTCGTGACGGGAGTAGATGACGCAAAAAGTTGGTCCAGCCAGGACGCGAGCCGTGGAAAATAAGAGTGCCGCCGTTCCATCGGATGTAAATCCCGCTGCGAGCAGCCCCCTGGGCAATGGGTGAGTTTTATTTGCTGTAACAAATTGAAATTGGGGTTTCATTTTATTGCCCACAGCGCCGTTTGGCGCTGCGCATAGTTTGGCCGGCAGAGGAACTTCGGCATTTAACTTGAAGGCGACTTAAGCCCCTGCAGAACGTCAACCAGGGAACGAATTTCGGTATAAACGACCAAAGCAACCCCCGAGTGGAATGATAATGTAATGACAATAAAAACGGAACACAGCAACCCACAACTGGCGGAAGAAAAGTGGAATCCATCTTTCAATTGTTGAGCAGGATGTTTAAAATGTCCCCAGAGCTTTCGGTATTTTAATGATGCAATCAAAATTGTAAAAAAAAACGACCGAAACGGTAGCAAAAATCTTACAACCGTCTCACCGTTATTTCTCCTTCACCAGGTTGCACCAACATTGTAGGACGCGCCACGGGCATTACGAGCAGATTAAACATGCTACCTGCAGGTATCATTGAAGAGACAACTTGGCGCGTAGATTGATGGATGGAAATAAGGCGGTGTTCGTCCCCGTAAACCCCGAAGCCGAAAGCAGGTTCCGGCACTCCGGTATTTATCCTCCCCGAAAGGGGCAGACAGGGGAAACTTTTCCCATATCGCATCGCAACTGCCAGCCATTGTTTAACTGCGGGCAATCGGAATAATTATCCGATGAAATAGTTTTCAAGAATGAATACGAAATTAATCACGGAATCAAACATGGTGCCCAGCCCGGGGGGACCAGCCCAACGGCCCAAAAGTTCATCTCCGCAAAAGTTGTCTGTTTGACATGGCAGAGCTTTGTTCTCGTAGACGGCAAATAGGGCCGAGCTCATGGGTGGGCGAGAGAGAGATAGAGGGGTGGGAGGGGGGGGGATCAAATGGCCACAATGAAGTTTTGAGGAGATTCACAGCCAAGGCGTAAGAGAGAGAGAGAGAGCGAGCGATGAGTCCGTGAGGTTCCCTGACACTGACTTTCGATCCGGAAGATGCTGCACTTTGCCAACAAGGGAACCGCAGAGCGCAAACATCACATACGTCCTCGGTTTCTCGCACACAGACACACAAACACCGCAGCCACGTGCACGCGACGTGTCGCTTGTAGCTGGATGTGTACCCGCAGTCTGTGGCGAATAACTTGAGAAATTTGAAGCGCAACCAAGGTTTTGGGGTGGCCCGGGGAACGCAAAACACACGAATACACAAGTTTCCATAAACCAGTTTTAGTTTTGTTGTGTACGGGGTCTCACTCTGCGCTCTGCGCTCTGCGGTGGCGCTGTCCCTTCCGGTGACGCGATCCCAGGAGCAACTTCGTGATGGAATTATAATGTCGCATTCAGTCCATTTCGCAGCGCAGCAGGGCCCGTGGCGCGGCAGGGAAGGTGAGACACCAAGTGGCACCAAGTACTAGTAACAACAACAACACCACCGGAGCGATCTCGGAACTCTCGGAAGTTTGGCAAACAGCTGCCGGGGGTTGCGCTGCACGGCACGGGTAGAGTTTATTCCATTTAACACTTGTCCCTTTGCCACACGCTGCTGCCCGTGGCGTTCTCGGGAACTCTATTTACGTAGTCTTGTTTGCGCTAAGGTCCTTGTCTTTGGGACGCCGTTTTCGGTTTGTATGTTGATTGATACATTCTCGTATTCACGCTAGTAATTACAACAGGGTTCCATAATTTATATTTTCAGCTTGTGCAACTTAATTGCTGTTTCATGATGTATATGGTCGGGTTATGTACTCCCGGGCTACGGCGTCTTTACGAGTGTCGCACAAGTGCGATTGTGACACTCTGTGAGCGAACCACTGTAACCGCGACACCCAATCTGCTTCAGGTCCTGTGCAGGCATTCCGGCAACGCCAAGGCATCCCGTGGTGTAGCATTTCATTCGGATCCCGCGTCGTCGTCGGTGGTGGTGGTTCTGGTGGGGCATGAAATTTGATCTTTTCTCCGTTCCCTTCGCAGCCCGAGCACAGGAGATCCGGTTGCGGTCGAGTGCCTTGTGGTGTGTCCTTGTCTACTTCAAAGTTCCCGCACCCGCAGCTACGGGCCTCTCCGGGCTCCAGAGGCAGGAAATAAAATATTACGAAATGTATTCATGTCCTGGGGCCAAACATTCGTCGTCGTGGTGTTGCTTGGGGTCCCTTTGGCCTATGCTCACACATTCCACCGCGTCACCGAAGGCAGCTGCTGCCGAGGCTGCACCGTCGGCTTGAAGTCCTTCGGCTTCAGAGGTTGTAACGGATGTTTGTGTGCGGTAAGGGCGCATAAACTTCCCGAAAATTCGCCAGCGCCCTCACGAGAAATGCTGCTTTATGGTATGGAAAGCAGAGCAAATTGAGCTCGACGTTCTTCAGTGCCACCTCCAGTTGCGGTGGTGTTCGGATGCATTCGGAAACCTGCAACGGGTGCAATCGGGTGTTTACTTTACTACCCCGGAGCCCGCTTTCTGTGGCTTGCCAAAGTTTGGTGAGTGTAGTGGCGAAAATAAACCCTTTTTAATTTGAACCAAAGTTCAGCTCTAAAGACACAACAATGGGGCTGCTCTGGACTAGCGAAATTCTTTTATCCTTAATTTTATGAATTTACTGCAAAATGACGCAGTCGCAAAGGCGACATGTCGACATGAATAAAATATGCTTCGAGGGGCATTCCGATGTGGGGTGAATTGAGAACGCTGACCGTAACACGATTAATAAACTATCCGGCATGTGGCATAAGGCTTCCTTCGGAATGCTAGGCCGGGTGTGGTTTGAACACAGAGTAAATCTCGCAGCCGGATAAGATAAAATAAATCAGGCATGAGCGTAACATTTGATCATCAGAATGCTCGAGCTGGCGTACGAAGTGCATCAAGGGGCGTCGAGATAGAAGAATAAAGATTGCAAAATGTAGATGAAACGTTCATAAAAACATTTTCTCTTACACTACGTCGAGTGTTTTGAGACATCATCAGCAACATCACCGAGCTGAGTGCAGGCAAAAGATGAAAGGTGCCATAAAACTTGCCACCATTGTCACCGTTCGGCGTTACAGAAAGCTGCAGCCATCAATAGTCATCTCGAGAGAACGTCTCGCGTGAAAGCACCGTAAGCCACCGAGTTGCTTTAGAAGTCTCTGCGGTACAGTGGAAATTGCGGAAGATGGCGGAAAGAACTAGATTGCGATCTCATACGCGTCCTGCAACGCGTCCGTCGCTGCATACTAACCGGGAGAGTGAGTGAAAATGATGAAAAAGTTTTCCATCAACCGGCGCTGGGGAAGCTACCAAGGGAATTCCGAAGGCGGGATGCCGGAGCAACCGACGGTTCGTCGGATGCGCGTTTCGCTTGTTTCCCGGGAAGTCTTTAGGGAGTTTCATCATTCGTTTGCTCATTTCATTCGCGAGCGATCGGAACGATTTATCGCTTCTATCGATGACAGTACGGAGTAGGGTAGAAACTCAGCCACCAGTAGGACCGAGAGAGGACCGCTTTTCACTTCTCGACGATGTTGTTTTCAAACATTTCACATCCAGCCAGGGCCAGGGGCCCGCAGCGTCACCGGCAAGTAATCCCCGCGGGACTGTTCGCTGTCAATAATTCAATTTCTGAACTTTCCCATTCGACCGAGGAACCTGCGGGGAGTTCGGTAGGTTGTGTTCGAATGTTTGTCACATTCGGAGTTAATATCGAGGCACATCGATCGGAATTGGACGGCGGGATGCGGCGGTCGGCATTCCCTCAAGACCATCGCAGTCCTTCGCTCGCTCGCTCGCTCTGACAGTTTTTGCGTGCCAACTTTTGGGGCCCACTTCGGTGACTTTGGCGACAAACATGCGAACTATTCCGAAGGGCCACATGTGAAAGAATTTGTGTATGTGGTTTTCTTTGCGATGGAGACCGCAGAAATGGAGGCGCATGGTGCCTGGTTCCCCCGAGGCCAGTAAAGGCCAGAGCGAGAATTGGATCAAATTTAAAGCGAATCAAAATCCCATCGTGCCAAGCAAAGTTTGATTTTGTTCACCGCAGGGAGTTGGCCGCAACGTATTTGGGGGTTTCAACTGAAAACAAACGCGTCCCTAGAAACAGTAGATGAGTTTTTTTCCGGAACTTAACGCATGTTGAAGCTTAAGACAGTGTTCCACGCCAATGGCTTACCCATGCACGCACGCACGCACAGTCCCCTGATGGAATTGGCCACGGTCACGATCCGTGACTGGCCTCCGTTCCGGGCCTTCAACTGGTGTTTCTTCGACCGGGCGCAGCGCAGAACCACGAGCGCAAATTGAGTTAGCGCCAGTTGAGCGTGGAAATTATTGCGATCAACTGACTGGAAATATGTCGTCCCATAAAGTAGCGGTCATCCCCGAAAGGTCGGAAAGGATATTTTTTGCTTTGCGTCGTCCCCGCGCCCTGTTTTCGGTCTCCCTGTAATCCAATTGGCAAACGGCACCGAGTCCCCCGGCGTGTTGTAATGGATTTGAGCTTTGGCCTAGAAACATCTGGTCGGCCGGCTTGCCCGATTCCCGAAGGATCCCCCATTCCGGGCCCCGTGACTAGCGGAATTGGGGCTAGTGAAGCGAATAAATTACGCTCACCGATGGTCCCCTGCCGGATTTTTTTCACCGTACACTGAGTCCGTACTTGTTGAGGCGGTGTCCGGCGAACCTTTTTGGGAGGAAAACTTTATTTCCCCCGTGGCAGGAGAATGGCTCAAGAAAAAATTGGTGCCGTCTTGAATGTTGAACAGACCGAGTGTCCCAGGGCGCATTATTTCGGTTAATTTATTTATCTAAGCAATAACATTAAAACCGGTGCGTAATTGATATTTATTTTCCACGAATTCAACCCGAATTGCCACGGTAACCGCACCAAGGTTTGGCCACAATCAGCAGCACCACTTGGTAGGGCTCTTGGTGGTCGATTGGTTCATTTGTTTGCCGACGCCGATCTATTTTGCGTGCTCACAGCACAACGCAAATACCGATTTGCGTTACATCGGCGAAGATTCTCTGCGAGAGTGGATTGACAGGATTTGAGCGCTTTAAATTACAGCAGCCACGGGCCACTTGAGAAGAAAGTGGAAAGAACCGAAACCCGGGAATGGGGAACCGCAACAATAACCAATCCTAGCGGCCAATCGTGGGAAACCGCGAACCTTAGAGCTTGGCGATTGCTTTTCTGCGTATTTCGATGGTTTCGATTGCATCGTCTCGAATGCTGGGCAAATATTTTTCTTCCTCGCATTGGCAAGCGGGATGATGGCGACGGATGATAATTTAGACGGTGTCATCTTCGGACTTTGATTGGGAAAATGTAAACGATAACCGCGGGCGATGATTGGCGCTGACTATCCTTCTGCCAAACCAGCGTGTTAGTTAAAATGTTAATTAAACTCTCTATTTGTGTACCGTTTGAATTTAAATGTGTTGCCACGTTTGTAGTTTTTCAATAGAACCCATAAGTAATGGCCCCGTTTACGGGCCACAAATTGGGCCTGGGTAACGTGCGGTGCTTGCGTAAACAAATTATCAATCACACGCGGCACCCAGTGGTGCAGTAGCACACATTTCGTGCCCATAAATATGCGTCTCCATTGTAACGCGCGAAGTGAACTCTCAGCGAACGCACTCCGAACAAATAGAATTCGGTCGCTAAAGTGCACACCCCTTGTTCCGCGTGATAATCGGATAGATAAACGAAACACTTTTCGAACGGACCGGATACCCCAGAGTGGGCCCACCAGGAAAGGGGAAAAAATATATAAATATTTATGTAGACAGATTAATAATAATCTCCCCACAGGGAGAGGCCCACGTACCGAAACGGGAACGAGTCCCGATTGTTTCCACCGGCCACGGGCCGGTCGGTTGGTTGGCTTTTGGGTCCACGTCCCCGGGAGCGAGCTCGGTGATTATTCTGCCACGGTCATGGCCTCCTGCTACCTACTGCATTCACTAAATGACAAACATCAGCTGTCAAAAGGGGGCAGAAAAAACATGAAAGCGCACAAAAGCCTGCTACGATGCGCAGCGATGCAGCAGTAGCTACTCTCCGGTAAGCTGAACTGGTTGTTGTTGTCCGATCTGCCTCATGTTTTGGGCTCATTTATGGACATGTTTTTCATGCGTTTTTTCTGCTGCCCGGTTGAGTCCGGGTCCGGGCATAACATAAAATAACATTGCTGTTTGTGAACTTTGTTTCAATGTGATCCCCATCTATCACGCGTTGGCCGGACCGGGCCCGGTTGGTGCTGTGTGAATCGACATCATGTTTGAGGCGATGTTTATTCGTCGATGAATAGAAGTAAAAATTATGGCCAATTCCAGTTTTCCCTCTTCCATTTGGGCGTCCATCCGTACTGTCAGGTTTGGTACATCAAACTTTTACCTTTATTGGTTGGATTTCCCACGCCTGGCTGTTCCATTCATCTGAGGGATGCACTTTTAGGATTTCTAGTGCCACAGTCGCATATTCATTGGACAGAATCCGCACAGCCTGCTATTGGGTTTACCCCGTTCAATGGGGTCGGTTAATAAATAGTGAAGCTAAACTTTCAGAGCACTAACATTTCGTAAATTTAACTGTTGGTGACTTAATGAAATGAATCAAAATAAGCATTAATAGTATGGCCAGTTTTAGTAACTGCTTGAACCGTTATCTTCTATTTCGTATCATGAGCCGCCTTTCTGCACTTCTCAATCTGCAATTTTGAAACCGTTCCCCATGTGCCGTGGCCACGGCTAATAGTACGACACGACGGTGCCATTTCACGCTGCGCATTCTTTTATCTGTAATGATTTATGTTATCAAATTTTATTTGTTTTAATTCCAGATAGGAAAAAATAATTTATGGATTGCACACTGCGTACCGTCGTCGGCCATCGTACCGTCAGCGGCACAGGATTCCCGATGTTGCCGGCCTCGTTGCAGTGTTTTGAAACGAAACCGGGACATTGCGCTTTTTTATCACTCCTTCGTACTGATGAGTTGCCGTTTTTTGTGACTCGTTCTCACGCCTCTCTTTTCATGTTGCATGCACCGGTGTGTGTTGTGCGCTTTTAGATCCATTGATTCTTTCCGCAGCTCGGCACCCGGGACGTAAAGGGACCGAAATATCAGAATGATAAACGCCCGCAACACCCAAAAAGGGCAGTAGAAAGAAACAGTAACGTGATAAAAGATACGAAAAGCGGCAGCGAAAAATAAATCCGCCTGGAATCCGGCGGCACCGTGGAGGCTTGCGAACGCCACTCGGAACGGGTGTCACGGAAAATGTCGGAACATGAATTAAGCATAAAATTAAAATATTGATTTGCGTGCGTGCAAACACACCGAAACACCGGGGGGGCTAATTACATTAGTCGTTAAGCGAATTATAGGCGAATTTTTCACGCCCGCCGCGTTTCGGGACGGAATTATGATTAAAAAGAAATGGGCCGAAAGAATGGTGGCTCATTTTTTCGTGGAAAAAAATGCGCCATTTTTATCGCGACAGTTTTGCGCCAACATTTTGTAACTCAATTTCGCGCACTGTTGTCGGGTTGGCCGGCACGACTGGCAGGCACGTTGGCGCTTGTATCATATCAGTCGCCCCGGCGGCACTGCAATGGGGCACTTCGATTGCATCCGGTTCTAGAATTGCTCCCGTGGGGCGGACTGCGCCCGTAACGTCCGGGCGCAATCGTCCTTTCGTGCATAACCCAAAAGGCTCTCGGGAGGGCTACATGAATCAGCTTCGCTGAGTGGGATTTACGTGGCCGGAATCGGATCGGACACCGGGCGAGTGTCCTAGTTGTGCCGCTGCTTTCACCAGCACCAGGGCCGGTTCCCGGGGATTGGATGATGAAATATTTATTGTACATGAGGGTCGTAAAGGATGGCTTTTTGTGGGGTGCAAAACAGAAAAAAAACCCTCTGAATGCACCACCATTGTGTGTGCCGCAATCGGATACTTTGGCTCGGTTTTGAATGATGCCGTGTTTTTGTCCCCCCCGGTTTGACCGACCGACCGACTGTCCTTTTCAGATAGTTTTGGGATCCGCTCTTAATGTCCTTTTTTCCCAGGTTGCAAAGGCGCATGAATAAATGCACGCGGTAACGTACAAACAATTGTCTGGACGTTGATACGAGTATTAGTCACCTGTTTTTTTGCTTCGTTCTTTTGGTTTCGTTCACCAGTTGTCCACCATTTTTTGCCATCGGCTGCGGCTTTCGGCCAGCCTGCAAATTACCCGTTCGTGAGTGAGAATATAACCGGATTAAGATTAAACATCCGGTCATCGCGGGGGTCCGTCCGTGGAGGTAATCCAAATGAATTTGTTTCGTCTTTAAAACGAGTCTGACGTGGTTGAGTCTGGAATTTTTGGCATTTTTTTTTACCAATTTAATACACATTTTTATCTGTCGATCTGTCACAACCGACCAGGCTCCTTGTGCCGACCGGACTCCAAATCACGATCCCAACCGACGGACGTGTACCGACATATTGGTAATGATGATCTGGTACTGACAACCGTTGTTCGCCCCGTAACTCCCACTTTAAACCGCTAGGGGACATTTTAATTTCCGCATTTTAAGCACTGTTTTGTGCCCCGTTGGCACCATGTTCCGCAGTGTTGTTGCCAACCGTCACTCCATCATTGTGCACGATCCTTGCTGGGGATCGGGGGATTGTAAACAGTAACAGAAAGAGAAAACAGTGGAATGCTGTTAATTATACCCGCTACACGTGGCAGCCGATTAACCATTTGTTTGAGTGGACCTTAATGCCGGCTGCATTGAATTGCGCCGTTGCATCGAGAAGTGGGGATTTTAAAACGTTTATCTCGTTTAATTGAAAAACGGTTGATGGCGATTTTCTTTGATTGCAATTGTCGGTACCATTTGCCAACTTGAAACAAAAACCATTGTTGTTTGAAATTTAAACACTATCTCAAAAGGTCTGAAAAAAAATTTGAGGTGCTACAATCTCCACGTCCGAATGAAGGGACCTCAAAGCGGAATATCGATTCGTTTCGATTCATTTCAATCCAATCCGGCTGCTGTTTGTTTTAACCGGCCAACGAACAATATATTTTTAATTACAACCCTCAATGGGTAATTTACACTTGAAACGGAATTGGAGATGTAGTCCCGGGGTGGAGTATCCCGTCTCTCTCTCGAAGTGATATTATTTTAAATTCTCTGGCCCGCTGTAACGAAAAATCTTCCAACATTCGAAAGCATAGCGCTTACAGCTTATAAAGGAACATCCGTAGCAGCTTTCAACGGTTCCGAGCGGCGGTAAAACAAAACATTTCCTTGCACCGAACATACTGTCGCTTCGTTTGCGTTCTTTTTTTTGCGGTCCAAAATCTCTCCATCATTTTATGCAAATGGCCGTGGTTCTTCTATTCTTATGCTGCTCCCGGTGCACCGTGTGGAGCCAATTTCCTTCGAACTAACCGCAACCGCGCACACCGACCCTTTGCGAGTCCCTTGACGAGAAACCTGGCCCCGTAGGAGCCACCCCGTAAGCGTATTCACGGCTCGTTTTCGATTCGTTATGCATAATTCAGTGTGTGCCAGGGGTGCACTGTGGCGGAGAAATATATATTGAACAGATAAAAGTATTAGAGATAGAGGATTTGCACCTCGGCGTCCACGGTTCCCTCGGGGGGTGAAGAGTAACACTCATCGCCAAACAAACATCGCCCCGATGCTGGTCGTTTCTAAAAAATAGAATGCTTTTAGTAACTCGATAGGTAAGTCTGACAAAATAATGGAACAATGGTCACGGAGATTCAGGAAAGTGAGGTTTCGGCAGTGCTGCCGAAACATTGGCCAGAAGTGTGCAGTAGCGACCGTCGCATAGGTACACCCAGTGCACTTACGCTGCTCCCCGATGTGGACCACGCTCTCTCTCGGCTCTCATCGCTTTTTAATATTTTCCTTTACACTTCATTTCCGGACACCAGACCCTCGGTAGCTTCCGGTTCCGGACGGTGGTGCAATCCTTCCCGGGGCCACCGAGAGCGAACGGAGAATGCGAACAAATCCATTTCCTAGTGCTACACGGCCTGGGATTTGCCTTCCCCACGGTGGCTGATCGCTGGCCTCATTTTGGTGGCCACCAACCCCAAATTCACGGCTTCATTCACGGTGTCATGTTTGTCCAATTTTTCATTTATTTCTCGGCAAGGGGTTTTTGGGAAGGTTTTTTTCTCGCTCCGCCTGCGAACTGCGAACATGAACACGGATGAGAAACGGTGGCATCGTGGCCGGCCCGGGAGTGCAGCCGGAGCCCGCCGGAGCAAGCAAATCTTACGGTTCGGTCCGTTGCCGCGCCGGGGATCCGCTTTTATTTATGCAGTGCCATGAAAGGGAGATTTGATTTTGGCCCGTGATGACGTGATGAAGAAATTGATGATCGGTCCGTGCCCGGTGGGGCCGGTCCAAGAACCCGGGTCCCGGGGATGCCGGTCCACAAGGAATGCCGCATCCTGTGTCCTGTTGTCGGCGGCTGCTGCGAAGGTCGAACCGCAGGGATCTTCTACAATCTAATTTAAATACTTTTATGATGTAGATAGGCTGTTTGCCGTAGTACCTGGAAGGAAGGTTTGCCGTTGAAGGCCACAAAATCTTGTTTCTTCGTTGGGAGCATATTTTGGGATATGGTTTTACGGCAGCGTGAAATAAAAGGGATGATTGCGAACTGCGAAGGTTTAAAGTTATGAGTTTACCCTTTTGCCGATCTTTAACTTAAACTTAATAAGTCGTCCTTTGCTTCATATTTATCAAAAGAGAACGATTTCGGTGTGGTAATTGACGCTCGTTAGCTTCGGGCCCGAAACAGTAAATCAGCATAACGCCGAATGCAGCCTTCGCTGACAGTGAACCTGCACCAGAGCTCCGGTTTTTCATAAGCAGGTCACCCGCCGAGAAGCGGCCGGACGGCGTAAAGATAGAATCCCTTATGAATATGCATGATTACGGGGCAAATTGTTGTCGGTGTTTTACAAACTGAATTCGCTGTCAATATTCGCCCGTCGCGTGGCCCGGTCGAAACGCTTTTTCCCAAAGCTTGTGGTCAGCTTGGGCGACGCGAAGGACTCACGGTTAGATCACCGTGGGGACCGTGGAAAGTAAATACCGTCAGAAGCGGGGCCAGGACGTCGTAACCAGGGTCTCCCATTACTATGCTGGTCGGACGGGATGCTCTCGACCAGAAGCCTCGAAGCGTGAGTTCCCATTCCGCAGACCGCCGTAGACCCCCACAACGTGTATTGAGAAAGTGTTTTTACGGTTGTTCGGACACACTTCCCAAATCACTCCTCTGGCTCTTCGGGGTCACTCCTCTGGTCCAAAAGTCCCGACGCGGTGCGACGATAATGGGTGCGAATGGAAGTCGCATTTTATCTGCATATTCATTTAATGAAGCATAAATTAAGTGTCCTTTCGCTTGTGGGGGGGATTTGTGCAAACATCGGTGAAGCTCTTCATAAAACATACCCAGCGACAATCCCGGAGCCGGAGGATGTAGCAACAAGACACTTTAAGACCCGCGTGGTGATATATTTGGCCCTTCTGAAAAGGCGTGCCGACAGCGCGTTGAGGTGAAATATGGTCACAGGCTTTCTTGGCGGCAATGTTCCGGGATCGAGGAACCCAAACTGCAATTGGCCAGATATTTGCATCACTGAAATAAATTACCTGTACTTGAGGGAATTTTTCGAATAATTTTAGGCCACCATATTACATACCAATATGAACTCGGTGGTATGTATTCCGTCCTGCGTCGCAGTGAACAAAACAATATTAACACAATTTGTGCGACATTCTTGTGTGGTCACGGCTCGCCGTGATTAATGGAGGCAATTATGAAGGCCACTTACTCGCTTCGCTGCTAATTATTGCCGGAAGACTCTGGTGGTTCTGCCCGTCGCCGATCGAATTCTTCTGCAAAGCATACTTTGACCACTCCTTGCTGTGTGCGCATTAGAAACGAAGCTCTGAGAGAGAGAGAGAGAGAGAGTAGTTTGTGATAAATTTTCGCTAAAATATTACGCAACATTCATCAGTGTGCGTGCGTGGTCGGTTGTAGATATTTTTCGACTAACTGTGTTCACCGGCCACTGAGGCTGGCCAGCGAGGTAAACAATAGTGGTCGCGTTCTTCTAGCTGGTGCCGGTGCCAAAGCGACCCATTAATCATGCACAAGCCTTCAGGGGGGGTCTTTTGTAAATAATCTGACACGTAGCGCAAAATTGAATTATGTCGAACATCGGTCGAAGTGCGCCGTGAGGTCGGTGGCGGTCGGGTTTTCGGTCTCGGTCGCTATCGGTTTGTTGCTGTGTTGATATTTGGCCAACTTTCTCCAGCAAGACAGCTGGCAAGGGCCGGCATTTGGCCAGCAGCTAGACCGTTCCCTTTAAGGCGAATCGAGAGAAATGCTGCCCGGAGTCGGGAACTTCGTGAAGCGTGGAGCGCCGACCGTTTCAATATTTGCAAACAATTTATCCGATTTATTGAATATGCAGAGAAGAAAATTGATTTATGTTCTGTGGAAACCGGGCGTGGCGTGGTGCGTCGACAGAGGTATGTACAAATAAGCTAATTTGTTTAATTAGGCGCTAGTACTGTCGCGTCGCTGACCGCTCGGTGCGTGGTGCCCAGTGTCCTGTGGCTCTCGTGAAGTGTAAAGACATTAGTTTCGTTCGATGCACCGCTGAGTAGGCAATGAAGTGGATGTCGTAACGATAAGGGTAAATGTGTTTGCTTAAAGTCTGTTTCATTACTCCCCGTGGCAGTGCAAACAAACGGAATGGGGGTTTAAACAGAGCGAAAAAAACAACCTTGTGGGGCAAATTAGCGACGCTTGGAATGTTATGTCGCACAGAAAACCTTCGCAGCACTTTCATCGGTAAGTATTTTTTAAACATTAAAATATACCTTTATTAAAATATACCTTTATTACCTAAATATTACCTTTATTAAAATATACCGTTATTTTAATACCTTTTACGCGAAATCTACTAAATTTTGTGTGCACAAGTTTGCGAAAAACGAAAGATCGCCAAACAAGCAGAACAAACTCCCTAAGAATCAACGAATCAGATGAACGATCGGATTTCTACTACATTGCATCCGTGTGTACTGTGGTGTAGTCGATGACTCATTTTTCTTAACCCCAACCGGTGCTGTCCTGCTTTCCGTCACTTCCGTCACTTCGGCAGATTGTCGCGCTAAATTAGTCCCACCCGAACCAGTCGGGCGGAACTGGATTACGGATGTTTTCACGGAGCGGGCGCCAGTGGCGACGCCAGAACGGCGAATTGGGGTCCGTAACGATGCATTTGAGACTTATTAATACGATTAATCTGTCAGATTTAATTGGCAATTACGAAGATTAATGCATACGAGTGCCGACAGGGCGCAAATGGTGCGTACTGATTCGCGTACGATGCGAATTGGATTATTTGCGAGAAAGTTTGCCGACGGCAGTCGGAAATCAAGAAGATCGATTAGATTGAGGGCACCGTTCGCGAATTTGCGGGAGGGAAACGGAACGGGCGATCGATCGATCATCGGGAATATCGTGCAATTCCGCGGCGATTGACTTGTTCTGCTGTTGACTCATGCACAATTGCGATTCAAAGCCTTTCGCTTCGCAAGGTTCGTTTGCTGTTTGAATTCCAAAGCAACACATGGACGGATGGTTAGACAGCTGAAAAATACACAGTTTGAAAAATAAAATAAAATATTCAATTTCCCAGCTCCCTTAATGTACTAGCAACACCGATTCGCTGTCTCTGTTCATGGGTCCAGTGCCGTGTGCGCCATTTTGTGATACCTCGAAAACGGGTGAAAAGCCTACTTTACTCGTTTCCTAGAGACGCGCCAATGGAAACTCTATGCCCAATGCTCGGTAGCTGCCACCGGGGCCAACTGCGATGGAAATTGTTTTTTGCTAAGTACTTGACCCTTTGACTTGGCGCAATTGAATGCTGCGCTCAAATGACCGGTTCGCTGAATAGGATTAAAATAGTTGTTGTTTTTTCTTGCTTGAAAATTATGTCATGATAGACAGCGATCATAACGGACTCCAATGAATGCCATAACTTTACTTTAAATTCTTCGCGCAAAAAAGGGGATTTACTCGGAACATTTTGTCGATGCGCCAAGCTGAGCGGTGCGATGGAGCACAATTTATTAAAACAGCTTTCGCCACCACCACCAACACGCCATTCCCAAGGGGGTCCAGGGGTCTGCGGTTGCGGTCTTCGCAATCGGTTGTTTTTAATATTTTACCCGTACTTAATAATAAACCGTTCAATAATTAACAGCGCCACAGCGAACAATATTGTTAAGTTTAATGGGGCTTGAAAAAGCGATTCCCGTTCGGGGCCGTCCGTGGCCCGTGGCCTGGGTGGCCTGCAGGCAATTTTTCTTTCCGTATTTTTTCCGCTACAAAGCGTTTGTGGCCCGCTGTGCGGGGTCGTCGCTTTGGTCGCTGCTGCACCGTGCATCGCGCTCACATAACTCATCCATCGTCCCCGGCCAACATAGGCAGCGAATTCCTGTGCGTACCTGTGCGGCGCAATGACAAATGCAGCACACTTAGGCCCCCGGGGCCGGTCACCGCTCTCGGGTCCTGAAAACCGCTGTTGATATAAATAAGTGGCCCAGCAGGTGGCCAAGTGCCAGAAAAACACACGCAAACACCGTTACGCGCCGCGTCTACGTTCGTGCCTCGATTAGTTTCCCGGGGACAAGGAGCTTCCTTGCCGTCCTTTACTGCACCATGCGCGCGCGCGCGTGGCTGTGTGTGCAGTTTAGATTAAATCTTCAAAATTAAAATGAGAGAAGTAGTAAAACGGAACAAATGCCGGGCTGAAAATATTGTCTGCCGGAATGAAAAATGATGCTAGTTTTCGCCTCGCGCTGCACCCCCCCACCGGTGGCCACGTTGCAGCGCGCGTGAAGTGGTTCGCTTGCGGAATGTTGAGAGTGTTCATTTGTTTTGCTTATTTATGCGCATCTCTCGCTGGCAAACGGTGGCCCACCACAGCACAGGGAACGGGCCAGCCAACGGAATGCGGGATGAAAATAAAATGCTCCTGAAAATGAAAATCACCATCCAGGCGACATCGCTAGGTGGGTTGATTTATTTTGTGTTATTTTTATTACTTTCGGTGGCCACGTCAAGTGAAACGGTACATTGTGGCGCTTTTTTATAATATGTTTAATGAATATTTTTTAAATTGTGTTCCTTCAAAAATGTGCCCAATGGTAGAAGTCACATGGTTTAAACAGCATTATTCTTTATTGCTAAAATACAATAGCACCCATTTTTAAATCCCTTTTTGTATGAGTAAAATAAAGCAAAATATTTACTGAAACAATAGACTCAATAGGCTCAATAGTTTTAATGTTAACTTAAGGAAGAAGTAATCTCAAAACTACTTTTGCGTTAACCCTTCGCTGGGTACCGTTTGTGGGCGAATCAGGATGTGGCTGCTGAGTGCCTGCTGCTGCCTACGGCTGACACCTTCCCCATTGGGGCCGCTGGGACACACATACACCCAGTTGGCAGTTGGTATGAAAAATGTTCCGAGTTTTTCTTTTATTATGGCGCGCCGTTATTTTGTCGTTGTCGTTCCACAGAAAAACTGTATCTTCTGCTAGCTGCATTGCGTTGAAGCCGTCCCGAGCCCCGGCTTTTTTGTGTGTTAATTCTCATAAACAGCAGAAGCCATGTTTTCCGGTGCAGGTTCCGGAAATGGTGCTGGCAGGAGATGTTAAGGAGGAGAAGAAATTTCGACACGTATGGCCCGGACGCAAGATGCCATGCTCTGTGCTGGAACTCTTAGGATGGCTCCGTAGGAACGACTAGACGAGCAAAAAAAAAACCACAGAATCCTCAACAAATCCGTAGGGAACATGAAAATGTTTTCCACACCGTCGTGTTTGGCAACGCAGCGCAGCGTAGTTCTTCGATACTTTTTGGCACGCCCAAAAGTGGCCGTTTCCGCTCCGTCAGACGCACGCGTCACGCGGAGACTGATGTTTCCCGAAATGAAGTTCATTGTTTCGCCGTTGTTGTTTCGCTGTTGCCGAAGTACTGTGGTCGGCAAAGGTTTTCTAAGCCGCGGGTTGCCTCCCGTCGGCTGACAATGGCCACTTCCGGTTGACTGATGTGTGTACGGAATTGGGCGAACTTTTCACGGTGGCGTGGCTCACCTAGAGTGCACAGCGGAAGGAGCAATGGCGTGGAAGTCGTAAAAATTTTCTTTTCATAAGTCAACCCCGCCGGAACCGGCACCGGTACCGGAACCGTGGTGTGGTGTGTTCGTGAAATCTGCATTCGTCACTGTACGGAATGAAGATGGACGTTGAGTGAGTGAGTGATAAATGGTGAAAAGGGTTGGCTGGAAAAAAAAACTTGGGTCCCAATGTCACGTGACCAAAACCTGGTTTTTGCGTTTGCCATTAGGTGAGTCAACAAGGAGGGAAGTATATTTTCCCGGTGACATTGTTTTGCAGAACCAACCGCTAATGAGCTGGGCCGCCATCTTTACCGCTTGGCCTAATCGAATCGCGTGGCGAATGAGAGAATGCGAGATACTAAGCTCATTACACTCCAATTAGTGTAAAAGCCATTGCAGGGCGTGAGTGACCGCCCGAGCCATCATCATGACGTCTGTCTAACAAAGGATCACCGCTTCGTCTGCAGTGTGGCCGACCGGCCGTCCATTTTAGAGGAGTCCGACAGTCCATTACGCACCGTGTTGTGCATGTGTTTGTTGGAAATTATTAATCCATTAACTAATTAATCCACGTCCCGGCCCGACCCGGTCCGGCGTGCTGCGCCGAACGAAGCGCGTATTTACTAAAATGACGGTCCTGGTCCGCTGTTTGCCGTTTGAGCTTTATCGTCACGCCAAATCGCTGCCGCTTCTCGGCCCCCGGTCGCCTGGCCACCATTATCTGTCGGCATCCACAAAAGCATCGATTCATTATCTAATGGCCACCGCCTCGTCACGTTTGATGGAGTAGCCTGATGATGGTTGTTGGTGTGAAACAATAGAAACGCCCAACCTCAGAAACCGTGGCGCACGGGAAACACCAACCTCGACCTCAAAAGGTCGCGGTGTTGGGTGACTTACTACATCCTCGTCCTCGTTTGCGTCCTCGTCGCGTCACGCTAGGCGAACCCGATCGAAAATGGTGTCCCCAGTCCCGCAGGACATTAGTCGGGCGATTTGAAAATTTAAACGCCCTTCTCACTTGTCTCGTTTGACGTTTTAAGCAGCAAGCAGTCCCCGGCACCCTCAGGGCGTCTTTTAATTAATTCTGTCCTTCGGGTACATTCTTTTCCCCATTCTGCGCGATGGAAGAAACGCTTTCTCTTATTGTCTTGGATCTTTCATTTTCACGCTCATTTGACGTCGTCCCACCTTCCCGGGAGAACCTTCCCGCCCCAGTTGATGTTGGAGTTGGAAGTAAGTTTTTATGTTAAGTGATCGTTCTGGGCTTTCTCGTCCGCTTCGGGTCCACAAGGAGACCGGAGAGCGAGCCCGGAAAAGTGTTCACCTTGGCCGGCCGTCACGTGCGACTTCCGTTTGCTCAATCGGCACCATCTTTTCTTTAATTATCGTCGAACTTTTGTCGAGCCTCTGAAGTTCGGATGTCCTCTAGGGCAGGGTAGATAATTACCACCGTCCTCGGGGGTTCGGTCATCTTCCAGGGCATTCATCTTCCAGAGCCCACGGTACCCGAAATCGAAATTAAAACAGGTGACATGCGTTTCCTTCGGGCGGCGAGAACTAGGTCTCGGTTTGGACGGTCGCCACAAATTTACCGACAAGTGGAGGAAATAAATTCTAGTAACAATCTTCACGCTTTCCCTCGCTCTCTCTCTCTCCACCGGCCCCTTCGGGTGCTTCATTTGGGCCGATCGGAATAAGAAGTAACCAAAGGGCGAGCATCTGCGGGCCACCCTGCCCATTAGTTGCGGACAGCGTTTGTGGAGGAATTCCATAAATTTCGTCGCGGAAACACTTGCGAAGCGATTTGTGGAACTTGATTCGGAACAGGGCGCGGGGGCTCGGTGGAACTGACAGGCCCAAGTCCTGGCTGGGTGTGCATTTTATTCGTTTGCTCGAGCGTTCCGGTGTGGTTCCGACTCGTTTCCCAGATCGTTCAAGTGGGCCACAGACACCGAGGACGAAGGCTCGAAGTTTGTGGCTTCGGTAGGGCACAAAAAAGTTTACGTGGCCAACTCAAGTCAAGTGTGTTCTTGAAAAGTTTCATATTGTCACAGACAGTGGTGACTTAAAAAAAGGCCTCCTGAAGACTGCTTGTCCGGGAAGACATCAACTGAGACAGAGTGGTGGCTTATTGGGCATCGTGAGGCAAACGTGACGTTCATTATTTGAGGTTATGCTTTCGGAAATTACATTCCTTTTCATCCTATTGGGAGAAAGATGAATCGGTCTCTTGATCGGCACACGATCGGTTTCATCTTTTATGGCAATAGTTTCTTTTGAAGGCAGCCCCATAGTAGGCGCGGCATAGTGAGGTTCGTTTATTTGTCTCTCCCTTGTTTGGTGTTTGGAAGTAGGCTGTGAACCATCGGTAAGTGAGTACAGAGCCGTCAGCCATCTTTGTGTGTTGATAAATTTCCATTCAAATGTGTTTATTTCCATTCCAGGCTCACGCCCGGGGGATGCACTTATCGGGAGCCGCGCTCAATTAGCCTCGAACAGCGATTAAACACTGCTTACAGTCCAGCACTCGAGGATAACCAGCAATTAGGGCCCCGTTGGTGGCCACCGTTTCGTATGCAAATTGAATCCGCCTAATCCGAACCCGCCGGAAAGCCGCCGTCGTCGGTGCCGCCGCGAAAGGCGACATCGTGATATGCATCGGTTTTGTCGCATGTCAGGCTGCACTATCCTTTCTTTTTTTCTGCCGGTCACGGTTCCGGGTCTTGCGGTGTCCGGGGCCTTCGGATCGAGTGGTTTGCCCGCCCGCATTCATGCCCGGACGGCTGTCGGCAGGGCCGGGCCCAAAGTGGGACGATAAAACACAGGAAAGCGCACAGGAAAACAGGAATATAAAAGTTGAAAATTAATGTGACACAAACGGAAGGTTCAACGAATCTGTGGAGTGAAAACAAAGAAAGGCCACCGAGTGGTGGAGCGCCACGATGAAATGAAAGGAGTGAAACTTTCTACCGAATGGATATTGTTTTCTCGCTGCCCGACGTCGACGCCCGGGGAAAACCGGAAACCATGCATACCGGAAAGGAAATGAACATAAGAGACCGGAAAGGCTTGAGCACCGAGGATAAGGCACCGCGAGAGAGAGAGAGAGAGAGAGAGAGGGAACGAAATGTCAAGGAGTCCCTGCACAGCGCCGGAAGTTTTCGTGTCTTTCGGGTCTCCGTGGTCTCCGTTTGTAGGAGTCACATAACTGGCACCGGGGCCCGTGGTTCGCTCGGACGTGCGACATGGCTGAAACAAACGATTTTTTTATTGTCATTCGGGTCCCACCCAGTGCGGTGGGTGGCTGGAACGAAACATATTTTTCCTTCGCACCACTGCATTCCGGAGCGGGCGCGAAGAAAGTTTGACAGTGAGAAGCGTAAAAGTTGCGCTTCGAAAAGGGCTCCGGTAATATTAAAATTTCCTTTCCCGAAGTGAGGCAGCTATTTTGGCAGTAATTTTGCTCGATCCGGTCCCGTCAGCCCAAAATCCGGACCGCGCGCGCTCGGGAGAGATTAAAAATATAATAAATTCCAGAGCTCTATCTGGGCGCGCGTGTTAATTGGGTCATCGCCGTGCGGCCACACTCTCGGAAGACGTTTCGGCGTACGATAATGGGTAAAAAAAACAGGGGCGCACAAAAGTTAATGCCGCGGACACGAAAAGCGTGGGCAAAATCCCCGATTCATTTCACTCGGACGCTAATGGCCACAAAGAATGCGAAAAAGGTGAACACGGGAATCTGGTAAGAAGGGGCATAAAAACACGCGCCGGACGCGCCGTGGAACCCTTTTGGGGGGGTCCGGAATCAGATTCAGCTAAAAAAAATCTTTCACAAGCACGAGAAGGATGCCGGGATTAAGGCGAACAAATTGTACCGCAGTTCCCCGGGTCTGCCCCCCCCGGGGGGTTTCCTGCCGCCGCAGTGACGAAAGGAGCAACTTAAATATTCATATGAAAAACCATAAAAATCTTGCGCGACGATAAAAATTGCCACCAGCCAGCCAGCCAGCGAGCCAGCAACAGCATCCGGCCCCGGCCATATGAGCCTTGGCCGGCGCTTCAAACCAATAAAAGGATATATGGTGAAATGCTAAAAATATTTATTTATTCGCATCCTGCTGCCGGTGCCGGTGTTGGATGCCTTTCGGTGGCCCAAGGAGAAGGCTTCTTTGGTGTGTGCGTTTTTTTTGCTCCTTTTTCGCGCCACTACATGGCCACGAGCTGGCCAGCGCCAGCGAGTTTCGCATTCACATTCATGACCTGCCTTCCTGCCGTCGGTCCTCTATATGCATGCAGATTTTCACTGGTTTATCTTCCCGCCATTCGGAGCCGGGCTCGGCGGGCAATATAGGCATCCGGGCGGTGGAAATGATGTGCCATGCATTCGGGATTCCAGATTAGGAAGCGGAAGTCCCTGGCAGCGGTTGGCTTACGGAGCATCATCATACGGCACCGCCTCGAGATCTCCGGCTTCGGTTCAGATTTTATTGCCATTTTAATGCCGGAGGACAGGGGGGTTCGTTGGGCCGGAGATGCCGGAGATGTATGGAGGCCGAAATTAAATATCCATTTCAAGCGGTTCCGAAAATATTGCTGATGCTCCCGGGAGTGGAGACCGGGAGCGCCATATGCCGGAAAAATAGAGCAGCGAGGCAACCGAGAGCGAAATTAGCATTTTCAAATATGAAAAATATTGCTCAAGAGTGAGGCCATGAGATGATTCCATCATTGGTCCCGTTTCGGTGTGTCCGGTTTTCCAACGTCGCCTCGAAAGAGTTCGAGATTTAAATCGGACAGAGGAATGCTGTACCCACCATACATAATTTGAACACAAGCTCCGCCAAAGGATGAACGCGTTCGCAAAAGGGCCAAAGCCGTTCCTTCGGTAATCCTGCACCGAGCGCACAGTAGTAAGTGGTCCGGTTGTTGTGTTCCGTTGTCACCGCAGATTGCACTGCACCATTAAAATTGGACCCTCTACAGGGGCCCCCCTGGGGCCCTGCGGCCCGTGGGTCTAATTCCTCTCGATTATCTCCTAGCAGCCGTTGCAGTGCGCAGAGACCGCAGAAACAGTTAGGCCCTTTAGGCGCCGCATTCGCTCCGAACGGTTGTCCATCGTGAAACCCGAAGCCCTGACCCCAAATGAACGTTTTTCCGCCAACGTTCTGACCCCCGCCACACGCAAACGCAGCACACCAATTTCGTCACCAAGCGTGCGGTAAGCGAACCAATATGCGAACCCGGCAATCGAAACGGAAAATGGCCACCGCACAGAACCGAAAATGGACCGCAACCGCGCAGTGTACATACAAATTGAAAAATACCTGCCCTCCACGGCGCGGGAAGTGGGCGGAAGCGAGGTGCCGCCGGAAGTATCGAAAGCCAAAAGCTTGTCGAGCTCGAATGGCCGTGCTCGAAATAATGTTCCGGGCACGCGAAATCAGCGAATTGACCATTCGGCACTGATTTTTGTACCGCGGCCGCCTCCGGGCCGGGCAGTTCGGTTCCCGGTTCGGGTGGACATCCTAACAAAGGATCCTGTCCTCCTGGCGGTGGCGGCGGTGCTGGAGTTGTTGTGTGCCGATGCGTTGTTTTGGCCATGAAAAGGATTGGGGTTGGCCCATTTTTTGTGTGTGTCTATTTTCGTGGCTCTGTGGCCGTTGTTATCTTTTGGCTGGCTGACGGTGGCATTCGGCTTTTGGTGTGCCCGGCAGCAAGCAGCACCACCGGTATTGGTTACCGATGCGATTAGGCTTGTTGAATAGATTTTCCGTGGCGGAGGTTTTCCGGTTTTCCACTGCGCTTTTTTTTTACTTTCGGTCAGGTTGCATCCATTTCATGCGCGGATGTGGTCGCTCGGGTAATGGGAACAGCGAACGAGTTCCGGCCGAACGGCCCGGCCACTAGTGGAAATTCCGACGGAAGAGATTGGTTGGCCCGCGAATCCAACGATGGTTGCTTGATTGGTTTTTATTTAAGCAATTTGATCGTCGTTAGAAGTACATCGTGTGGCTCCGTAACCAGGCAACGCTGCTAAGTTTCGTGGAATCGCTTGGTAAGCGATGCCATTTCTCCCACAGTTCGATTGAAAAGAGTCTAGAACTTTTAGCGATTGATTTCGTGTTGAGAGTGAAATTATTTTAAAAAAATCAAAGCATGGTCGCTAAAAATGGAACAAAAACGCGTTCGGATGCAACTTTCTCGGCAACGATTAAAAAGACTCCACTGAATAATAAAGTGTATCTAGCGTGCCACACCAAGCGAAAATAAACAATTTGACATTAATCTTTAACGTCAAATCGATCGCGCTGATGTCAAATCGTACATGAATCCGCGACTCATACTATAAAAACGATAAACCATTTTAAGTTAAAATATTCATAATATTATATTACAATATTTATTTGGCAAACGATTCGACGTTAATGATTGATGTTAAATCGTTTATTTTGGCTTCGTGTTGCCCCCCCGTGTAATACAAATCGTACTGCGGGTACAGACGATGCGTAACGTAATTTTTTTACATTACAAACTGCCGCGCTTCTGTCAAAACGTATATGTTTTGGCCGAGGTGTAAACAGTTTGGCATTTCAAATTAATTTTACGATAGTTTTTACGCTTCGTGTGGCTTCCCAGATAAGATTGTGTATTCATTATCGAACCACAAAACTTATTGAACAGCCTTGCATTTTGCATAAATTTTGCACAATGCATTCTCATAAAAGGATGTCTTGCTGCAGAAAATGGTTCACATGATCGATCGAATTGCAATTGCGCCACCTCTGCGCGACCGTTACATCACTCGCCACGAATCCGTTAATATCCGTCGCACGAGTCCTCGCGTCCAATTGGATGCTTACAAATGAAATTAAAATTAATCTGATCGCCGTTGTTGTTGGCACCGCCGTCGAGGCGTCGCTGTTCGTTACTGATTTTAATATCCTTATCCGCCCGTTTGGGTGGCTAAAATGGAATAAATGAATAATGAAAACAACCCCACATACACACGCAGCGGCGGCCACTCATGTTGCGGGGTGGGTCTTGGGCTTCCGCCATTATTTTGGTAACTGTTTGCGCAAAAACAGAAGGCCCATTGGCTCGCGGTGTGGCGTGTGTGGCTTCCGGCTCGTGTAAACATTCGTGCGGTGCAATTTGCAAGTTAAGCAATTAAGCGAATAATTGCAATGTTGCCGCCCGGGGCCCGCCATTGGCGCCCTGTGAAATTACTCTTTTCCCACGCAGGAAAAACCGGAAAACAAGGGGTACCAAAAATTATGCCACACTGCCAATGTACTGGAACCGGTGCAAACCCGCGGCAGTTGATTACGGGAACCGACCGGAGCGCCGATCGTGTCACATGGCGATGGCCACCAGCACCAGACACCAGACCGGAGGCCAGGATAGGTCGACGTCGACGAAGCGTATTTAATTTTGCGCTTCACTTGGGATGCGCATCCTGGTCCGGGGTCCCAGTGCAATGCATTGTCCCCGAAAATGCCAAACTCCCGGAGCTCGTCATTCGTCATGGCCACTCACTCCGACCGCGGTTCTCTCAGGCTGGCGGGCCTGAAGAAGAATGCCGAAATATTCCGGCACCGGCCTTCGTCGAGTGTGGCGCGGACCGTCGGAGCGAATTAAAAGTGGTATTTGCGATGCGGGAAATTAAACATGGAAAAATCTGGTTTCCGTTCGATGTTGACACAGTTGGCAAAATAAGCGTCCACTGTTACGGAGCGGCCGGCTTTCACCTGCATGTTTTGCTTGGCGGGTAGAATCCGCATTTTTTTCCCCACTGACCGACTGTGGCCGAATGGGCTGAGTTCATCACGAAGCGGAAGTGGCATGTTTGAAAATGGGAATTATTGGCCAAATCTGCCGTGTTTTGAGTAAGAATCTCGTGACTAAAGTTTGAAGCATGCTCACAGCTCATCAAATGTCTGACTATCCAGAAACCTGCGTTCCTTGTTGAGCTTTGGAAATGAATGCATAAAATGTTTTCACGGGTCACTGGGAAAACTAGATAACCAAACTGGACCCCACTCGATCGGCACGCGGCAGACAAATCAAATTCGGTGAATCCGTGCACCGAATTGTAGACCGGTTCGTGTCCGGCACATGCACGGCACAGGACAAGCGATATCCGTTTACGTTTAATTGGAACCATTTGGGCCACGTCGGAGCCGGAAGGGTTTCGTTTTACGCGGTGGGCCAGCGTGAAGTCCGTCCGCCCGGTCGGTTGGTGGCTCAAATTTGTTGCTCGTTAGCAAATTAGGCTGCACGAACTTTCACGGCTCCGATTGGTCCGGGCCCACCCCCGGGGTGCGTCGATGGTTTCTGGCAATCACGAAACCAGACCGAGCCCGTTCCGTTCCGTGGCCGCCGTTTCGTTCGATAATTTGACGGGCACTGATGCGCTGATTATTTACCGGCGACTGAGTCAATGTTGACTGGTTTAGGTGCGATTTTTGGCAACGTCGTTTTTGGTGAGCTTAATGATCGCTCATTCCTCTTTTATTGACACGGTGCACGGCAACAATAAGTTTTGGAGCGCATATTGGCGTTAGTTGTTGCGCTGCACTATTAGTTTCCGCGCAACAAGGCTTCAGAATGTCTTGGCCATCCCGCTGTTGATTGATGCGTACTGACTTGAGTAGCGAAAGAGAAAATAGGTATCATTTTAAGCTAAAACGAAATTTTTTTTGATGAGTTAATTGAAGTCCTTCCTTGTGCAGCCAGCTACGGCTAGAACGTTCATTAGCGAAATGCAATTAAAACACGGAGCTAGCCTGAGTGCCGACCGGAACCCCGTCTGTTGTGGGTTAGTTAATACGTGTTAATAATGCGGCCGCTGGCCATTGCGAAAAATGTATTCCACATTATCTGCCTTCCGGTAAATAAATGGAAGAAAAATGAACAAATCCAATGGCGAGGCGCATCGATCGAGAGCGGCCAGGCTGCAATCAATCGCCGATGGATGATTGTCACGTGCATTTTAATCGTATCCCATTTTGCATGTTGTCCCACCACAGCGTGGCCTAAGGGATTTTCCGGTTTTGCGCCACATGAGGGACGATTTTTCAATGCTGATCGATCGATGCGGCTAATGCAGCCGGTTGATAGGAAAGGTGGTTGTTCGTTTTTCAGACCAGCGGACCATGGGCCAACGGGAGGATTGTCCGTTCCAGGCAGGATTGTTGGAGTAGTGATTTTAATTTACGTCAATTACGGACTTAGTGCCTATTTATGTTTCATCCTGTGAGCTCGGCCGTTGAAATGGATCAACATTGACCGACCGATTGAGCGACTGTTAATTTCTCTCCATTCGGATTCCAGGGATTGGGACTGATGGATTGAATGTTGAATAATGGAACCTCCATGGTGCCGTGGTAAACTGTTGATTTAGGCAGCTCTGGCCACAACAAATTCCGGACCGATGATGAGAAATAAAAAAAAACTAAAGAAAAAAGAAAAAGAAAACGGAGAAACGCGATACGGCGATATTTCGTTGTTTGAAGCCAGAAAGTGCGACAGAGAGATAGAGGGAAATCATCTTCAACGGGAATTCAGCAAACATCCTCACACGGGGCGCCCGAGATGGGAACACGTTGATTTAGCTTCGGGCCTTTGGGGGCTTCGGGTTTGCAAGCTCCTCGCTGACTCGGCACCCCGATCATGTGCATGTTCAAAATACATTATGTGCCGTCCCCGGGGACCGGTGAGCAGATTCGGTTGGCTTTTCGCTCGGCCGTTGATCGTTGATCGTTTTTTGGTTTTTTCATTACCAAACCCTCGTGTGCCGCAGCGGAAAAAGTTCGGTTTTTACCGCAGTGTCGCTCTCCAGAGGACCGTCACCGTCGACGCAACCCCGGAGGCGATTGGTGGACCGATCCGAACGGTTGCTGTGCGGCTTTCCCCTTTTCCGTTCGCCCTCCGTGCGTGCGATGGTGAGGCCACCGGTGGAACAGAAAAAATCGGGAGCTTATTCAAAAACCAACCACTTGCTCCCCAGCGGTGGCTGCGGTAGTAAAAAAAATCATCTCATTCCAGGTTCCAGAGGTTCCCGTGCCCGATGGGCGACGGTTCGAAGCAGTTCCGTGGTTTTAAAATAAATGACTACACATACCTCCATAGGATTATCGTCGGACGGGCACCACCGGAACATGCTTTATCCCCCGAGGGAGCAGCAGAGAAAGGTGACATAAAATGAGACACTGCGGAGCCACAAATTGCGCATTATGACAGGGCGGGCAATAGGCGAGTGGCAGCTTTTTTCTCTCCTGCGCTGCTGTTTGGGGGGCATTTTTAACAAAAAATCCTTTGCCCAGGGTTCCTTTCTTGCTGGCATCAAGCGACATGTTTAATTAGGCACCGTGGGAGCCATCATTCGCGCCGGAGAGTATGGAGAATGTGTTGCATTCGTTTCATTACGGTCAATGCAGATGGTTCGTGACCTTCTGCCTAAAATTGTGCCTTTTGAGCTGCGGCACAGCCTTACAATTTTAACCAAATGATGTTGTTCTTGCGGCAAATAATTTTGTTGATTACTGAAGGGTGCTCACACTTCCATGTTGATCTTGACGCAGCTTGCAGATTGAGATCGAGAATCACTCGCAAATGGCCTTTCGCGGAGAAGCATGTCAGTATCGGACCAATTTGCACGTCTGGTACCGATATGTCCTTTGAAAAGCTCTTTATGTTTTTTTGGAAATTAAGTAAAAAAGTAGTTAAGCCCAACTATAAAATCGGACTCCTTAACAGATGGTTCTAGCAGTCAATTTACACCTTTTACTTTTGCTTTTTTGGTAACATTACCTTGTTTTGATAACAGGTAAGTAATTTGAAGAAAACTGCCACATAATCAAATCAAATGATTGTCGAAGCATGTTTTTCGAAGATCGCAGAGCTTTGAGTGGTTAAAAAAATTACAAAATTGCGATTTTGACTTCACAAGAATGCCGGAGAACGCCGGAGGACTCCAAAAAAGGACGTTGTGATGAAACAGAAAGGTGTGGTGTATCACAAGCTTAGACAACCTGATGAAACCGTTAATTCAGATCACTGCTGATAGCAAATGATCAATTTGAACCATGCATTGATCGAAAACCGCCCAAAATGCATTGTTTCTGGTCAGCAATGGAGGCGCCAGGTGGGGCTCAATGACCATTGTACCTGGCGTCTCCATTATCCCCAATGCAATACTGGTTCAGGATACAATCAAATCACTTGGATGGAAGCTGCTATTCGTCAACGCTGTATTCACCAGACTTTGGCTCTTTTCGAATATCATTAATTTTCCTCGATGGTACACGTTTTAGCTGAGCAGCACTTCGTTTCCTACGAGGAAGACGAAATTGACTAATTGATGACTGACTAATGACTAATTGGGTCTTCAAAAGACGACGAATTCTTTCGACTGGGAACCAACAATTTAGCAGAAAGATGTATAACTGTGGAAAGATGTGCATGTATAACTAGCAATGACAGATACTTTGAAAAAAGAGAAGTTTTCATTTCCATGTAATAAACATTTGACGCCTTTGAAAAAGGTTCGATTTTATAGCTTGAAACCCGCGGTGTTTCAAATTGACGGTTGGAGAAGCTGTCAAAAGTTTTATCCTTTCTGTCATCCTTTGAAGAAGCTGTCAAAAATGGGATCCCTTGTAGCACCACATTAAATATTCAATTGGGAAAAACAAAACAAGTGGGAAGACGCTTGTTCCGGTCAAAATACGATCATAAAATACCCTGTACATTATGAATTCATTTCCCTTGAGCTAGTTGCGAATGATGGTTCTACGTGTAAGTTTTGTTTATAAACTGACCAATGTTGATCAGTTCAATGAATGTCGAACGAACAAAGGACGAGTTTGCTCATTTTTGCAAAGTTCTTCATTTATTGTTCCCCTTTTCGCTCAACATTCACTCTTTTCCAGCGAAACCCCCTTCTTTACCAACAGATTAAATGCATTTCTAGAATTGCACCATTGCAGTAAACAAGGAAGTAATTAATCTGTGCTTACGATTGCTTATGAAAAAAAGGCCACGTTCCAATTTAGATTGCGCCGAGAAAGGTTGAAGTGAATTCTACAGAAATTCATTTTCGCACAGTAAATCCCGCGTGCAGTTGGCACAAAAAGCGAACCGAACACGAGATCTGATTACACTTTTGCTTGCTTGACACAAAATGAATGTGCTAATTAGCAGTGACATGTACGAGTTCACCGTGCCGCCGCTCGATGGATGGCCCGAACTGCACCGGATCTTGGTCACCGGAGCACTATGATTTGCAACGTTCACCCGGAGCTGTGCAGTTGAACACGTTCGTTCATTCACTCAAATTACAAAGCTCGGCCAGCGTGGTGAGCAGAGCGCTGTTCCAACGCTTCGCATTTAATCACGGGTCAACCCGGGCCGGAGTGTTTTTTTTCGTTCACCTCAGCCGGTAGTAGCAGTAATTATGCTACCCTTTGTTGCACAGCATAGTCCAGTCCGACCGACCGCTGGTGACACGGGGGATCGAGTGCGCCGACACGGCCCAGGCATCCCTCGGGTGCGGGCTGATGGATGAATCCTTGTAGCGTTCCTTGCTCCGATGGGGCGCTTTCATCGGATCCGTAATAATATACTACGAATCAGCGCGTCGTGGGTAAATGAAATTTGCGTGGACCTCTGGCGCTGGAAGTACTCAACCTCAACACGGGCACTTTGGCCTTCGAAACAGACCTGTAATCATCGTGATTATTTTATTCAAAACCTGAACGGGTTCTGGTGTTGAAACGGGGCGTAAGACCACCGCTTCTTGAACCACACGAGTGCAGCACCCCTGGAGTTGAAATCTAAAGCTGGAAATTAAAGTAAAATCGAATGCCAGAACCTTTTGGCCCCGGGCCGGGTCAAGCCATTCCGTCTCCAGACGGCAAAACATCGACTTGGAGAGCTTCTGAGGTTCCCTGGTCCGGGTAGTGAGCTGGGCTGGATGATTAATGCGCCCGATAAGGCACAGGTCACCGGCGGCGCGTCGAGCAGTAATAGGGAATCGCAAGCAGTCGTGGTGGCCTCCGGTTGGGGTGCTATAATAATTAAGCATCGATTCCTTCGAAAGTTGCATTTCCACGAACCGCACGAACGTAAGGACCCGGTTTGGTCCGCGTGGCGACAAAAATTAGACTCACCCGGGTGACGGATTTGGAACGCGAACGCCACCCTACGCCTTGCGGCCCCAAGAAACGCTTTATCATCGGCCAATCTAATGGATTCTCGTGTACGACAACAAATGATGATTGCTTTTTAATAGTCGTTCATTAAACGGTGGAATAGTAAATGAAAGGCGCAGTCATTCCTTTCCGTTTGGCGCCACACCGACCATCCTTTGCGGCGGCGACGACGACCACGACGACGTTGAAAGGATATTCATTAGGAGAACTCTAACGTTCGGCGAGCGATGGTGGCCACAAATTTGTCTTTGTACTGCGCGGCGCAGGAGTATTGGAGGAATTGATTAGAAGCTTCCTGCAATCTTTGGGTGACGAACCTTCTTTGAAGCCGTTCGCCTTAAAGGGTATTCCCCGAGTTTTACAGTAATATGCTAATCCCCGGCGACATGAGCATGCATCGGAAACGTGCCGGTGACACTCGAGCCAGACCGAGAGGCGTGTGTTATTCTGCAATTTTCCGCTAATATTCCTGCCACCGGCCCGGGAAGCTAACGAACTTACATTGTTCCGGAACGAAGTGCCGTTCCGTGCTCCTGAAAACTGAGCTACCCTGTCGCCATCTTGCTAATATAGTTAGCGTCTTATTATAATTAAATGCCTTGTGAAGTAGCGAGCCCAGCCAGCCAGCCAGAAGCACGCAAGCCCTTCAGAGTCCTTCCCGTGAGTCCTTGAACATCGCGTTCGCCCCTGGCGGCGGCGACGGTTTAATTTAAAAGGAAAGTTTTCGGGAAGTAGTCGGATTCCTTCTAACAATTTGCCTAATTTTCTTCACCCAACACATCGTCGTCGTCGTCGTCGTCGCGGTGGCTGTTAAAACATCTGTTTCTTCGCTGCTAATAGTACGTGATTCCTCCATCCTGGGGGTGGTTGTAGTCCCGCGTTCGTGAGCCAGTTCCATGTGCACAGTAATAAGGGTTGAGGTTCGTCCCGAAACCAGAATGTTTGATTACGCTCGGGAGAGACAGAGAGTAAATTTGGGTACTTCGGCGCTGGTTTTTGTCTCAATTTTGATAATTAAATATCCTGTGAAAGCTAGGAGCTAGGTAACGTGATTTGTTTGCAAAAAAATCATAGTTTAAAATTCTTTTTTCTTTGTAATAAAGTTTACGATGTATAAAATGGCGCATGATCCTAAAAAATCGAAGGTTTTCTCGTGATGAGCTTCATTTCTTATGGATACCTCTGAGTTTAGCTATAAAGCAGCCTCCCAGTCCCAGGGGTTTATTATTCCTTCAATTGCCGTTATTCTGCGAGGCCACCAATACGGGAGTTAGCATGCAATAACAACGCGTATCCCTGATCCCCATTATGGAGCTACTTTTTCTGTAGAACCCACCTATTGGATCATCGTGGGGTGATATACTCGTTAAATTATGAATAGCCCGGTCGCGTGGCCAGGAGTCACCGAAAGTGGTGCCTCATGAGCCGTCGGACGACCAGACCAGACACGGGACAGTTCACGAGGTTGTTTGCAATTTGCAGAAGCAATCCCATTTTCCCGGAACCATTCCACGCCGTTCGCCAAAGTGCAATTGCAGCAAACCGTCAGCGGTGGTGGTTTGCGTACCATAACTGCTGGTGCTGGCAACCGGTCGTCGGTCGGCTCGTCTGATGTCTTGTAAGACACCAGACCCACAGGCCACAAGTTACCAAGCACAGGTTCTAGTGGACGACAGACACGGCTCGTCTAGACATGCAGGTGCCAACCAGCAGCCGTGAGGTGGTTCGGGACGTTTTGATTACAATGTAAGTGCTGGCTGGTGGTGCTTACGGTCGTTGGTAGTTTATGCAAAACCTCGGCACACGTAGGTGGTAAATTTACACGTTAATCGTGTTCTGTGTTGTGGCCAAAACACGTGTTGGTAAACATTATGATCGTGGCTTTGGAAGCCGTCCAAACGTTGACGGTGCGCCCGAGAACAAGCGTGATCTTTGTGGAACTAGAAACTAAATCATACTCGGGAAAGTCTTTCGATTTTCCAACCGCTAACTGCGCCCTTGACCAATTTCTTTCGAGACCTCAATTAGTGAATCATTCTTGAGCTATCGTCCAACATCATTGAAATAAAACATTCTATCAACCGCGGTTCTTCGGGTTCCAAGCTGAGCCTACAAAAAAAGCGAATCTCTGCCTGGTCTCGAACGTTTCCTTTGACTCGCTCCTTCGAAAGAGCTTCTCGTGATTGCTTCGTCTCCGGTAAATTGGTTTTCGTGCGCTACCCTTGGACTGACTTGACCTGGAGCACCCTTGGCTGGTTTCGTAGAAAACGGTTTCGTTTTTTCCTACCGAGCAATTGCTTTCTTCGTCCTTCCACGACCGATTGCAACAATACCAGAGTAATACTCGTGAGTGAACGTTTTGCCAAATGGTTGCCGGAGAAGGAAGAAAAGAACGTACTTTAGCTTTCGTGGCTCGACGATGTGTCTGTTAATTTCGAGAACGATATTACAAACATTTAATCGTTTTAGAGGTGATCTTGGATTGTCGTTTCGGATTCTTCATTCTGTCTCGAAATAGATTCCATCGACTTGGATGATGTTTTAGAAATCATAAACCGGTTTCAAGGGACCACGAACAGTGGCTCTTCATACCCCCTCGAGGTCTGTCTTGCGAAAACATTACTCGATGATGTGCCACATATTGTTGAGCAACGCTCTGTCCGGGTGCTCCGTTTTGATTACTTAACGTCGATTGCATCGATGGGTCCAAGCCTTTTCCATCAGTCCGATTGCACTCGTCTGTTACCGGCACCGGCACAATGGTCATGTCCGTGGTGTAAGTTATTTTTCCACCGCCTTTGGAAACAGATACATGGGCGAAGTGACTCGGACGTGTAACGATTCCTTGGACAGGGTTTATTGTGTGCAGATGTGGTGTGAAAAGACTCAAGCAAGAAAGTTCGCCACACGAGAAGCCCCCTGCATCTCGATAGTATTTAGTTTCTTCCAAGATCGGTAGCCTTTTTTCTCCGATAAACATGTTTCACTGGCCAATGGATCAAACATTTCCTTACTTTCCAATCCCGCTGTCGTTGGTACTACATTGTTACCGTATCGCTGCGCCGTCGGTTGGCTTGTGACCAAATCACCGCAGGACTTGCGCCCGAGCTGCCATTGTTGGCCGGGTGGGGCCGGTTGACACAGTGATTTATTGCGACATATTGTGAAATATTAAATTTCTTCGCCAGCAAGAGAAAACGTCGCCAGGGGAAACGGGGAAAACTGCCTTCACTGGAACTGCATAGAGTGGACAGGAGTACCGCTAGCCCCCACCCGAGAAAGTAGCTTCCAAAGCAGTGCACAATGCAATTTGGTGCGGAATTCAAGCAGAAAATTGGGCGTCGTTTAAATCACGATGATAAAGTGGAAATAAAAGTTATTGAATGCTGCTGCGCAGGACGCAGGATTTCAATTTGGATTGTACGTTTCTTTCGGTGGCCTCGCTGGTGGGGCATTGTTTCATAAAATTGTTTACGAAGCGAAAACCCAGTGGATGCAGTTTTGTGGCCACGCCAAACATTTAGTAAGACAATGCATGACAAAAATAAGGCTTGTTTTCGAATAAGGCATTACTGTGAAACATAACCGCCATTTCAAACGGGCCCTCAGTGGTGCTCTCACGGAACCACTTATCGAAGTGTGCGTTGCCTGCAAGCCCACAAAGCCCACTTTGTTTGCACTAGCTGTCAGCGAAAGTGCGCGAAGAGATACGAAAATACAAATGGCCGCTTGGGTATATCCATTTGGAATTTGTCTGCTGGCACTCGTGGAATTGAATATTTTCCATTTCAGAAACACGGCCATGGAGCTGGAAAACGACCATTGCATAAGAAAGCCAAATAAAAAATGGATACCGTACACCACACCGGGTTGTGGTGGCGAACCGAACAATGGCGGGACCTTATGCTTAACGCACGCATAACGAGGCGCCACACTTTTGCTTCGGTTCGCGCACCGTACACCGAATCAAATATTTATTTTTATCGTGTACATAAACATTTGTCTGCTGCCACCGCGCGTCCGCTTGCCAAATGTGGAATAGATACGTTTGGATGTTTATTTAATTTTTATCACCAACCCCAAACGCAGCAGCGCGATACTTAAGGCGCTCGATCCGTGACCCCCCGTGAAAACACAAAAAGAAAGGTGCAAAAACAGAGATGCGATGGGACGAAACAATGTTGAAACGGTTCGAACGAACGGCTTACTGGCGATTGTTACGTGAGAATGTTCCGATCGTTCGGGCCAGCTTGGACTGGCCATTCTGATGGCGTCAGACCGACAAAACGGACTTCGCAAGCAAGGAAGCGACCCGGTGGCCGCTATCTCGGGTTGCACAGCCTGCCAGAAGTACCCGCCCCCGGTGCAACTAACCTCCTTCTCTATGAGAGTATAATATTTACGAGCTTTATGCTGTTTTATGAACAGATTTGTTTTTAGCTCCCACCATTTAAAGCCCCCGACGGGCGCTTCAACCCACACGGTAGGGGTGGTTGTGAGCAAAAACAAGTGCAAAGTACAATAATGTTGTACCGAGAACTGACCGTAAGCGGTACCCGAGGTCAAATGGAAAGTGCTGCTGAAAGATATTTCCATCACTTTTCCCTTACGGCTGGCCAATGGGCGCGGCCCCGTCAGCGTAATGAAATCTTTCAAATACTCATAAAAAAAGCATGAAGGCTACTTTCGGAAAGTAATCTACGCGCCCGAGCAAACTTTCCCCGGGAGACTTTCGGACCGGGAAAAGCGGGATTTTCTTACGCAAAACTTGATTGCTACAGAGTGGCCCCCGTTTGTAGGCTTCTCCGGAACCACCCGTGCCCAAGTTGGGTGAAATCAATTTTTTGTCTAGTTCGTGAAAATCGGCTCCCCTCGGCCGTCGACGTCGCCGGACGGACTGCGAAAGTTTTTTTTTTTTATTTGCACTTCGCAGTAAAGTCGCGAGCGCGAGTTTCAAAAAGTTGTACTTCAATCGCGCAAGGAACGCGCTCCCGGCCCAGAAATCCGGTCCAGATGAGCAGTGGCTTGCGATTGGCCTCGGGCCGTGCCGGGGAATTGCCGGGTGCCGGGATTAAAATTGATTCCAAGACGCGGCGAGTGCTACGCCGTGCGCGGTATTAATGGCCCATTCTATGTTTCATTGAGCAAATATTGAAGTTTGCCAACTTGTTCGCTTCGCCAAGTCGGTTTATTTGCAACGCCAACAACGCGAAAGGCCATCCTTTATATAGTGTTGAGGCGAATGGGGGAGGTGCATTTTAAAAAGTTTCTGTTTCATTTTTTAGTTCACGTCGTTTTTTACCTCCAAAGTAGGTTTTTGCTACGGTTCGTTTTAAGAAGAAAATTTGGTCTTTTCATAAAATTATAATTGAGTTCACTTTCTTTTGCTCATAATTATGGTGCAAGCCTTTTTTTTCTAGTGATGGTTTCATTTCTTCTTTGATTGTGGACAATTACTTAACCTAACAAATTGTTAGATTTTAAACCTAACCGGTAAATTACTGAACTGATGAGAATATATGTATCGAAAATGGACTTAACAGGGACTCTGGAAAGATTTTAGCTGAATAAATTGGAATAAAATGTAGGATTTGACAGAAGCTTCACATTTTATCCTAATGTTCGGATCTCACTCCTTAAGTTTTCACTTCTCATTTCTCATTTTCTTACTTCTCACTATAGTTGACGAAAGGAATGGCTACATTGATTGCAGTTGAATTTGAAATCATTAAATTTAAAACTGAATTTTTTACGCTCTTTTGGCCCTTTCGCTTGCCAATCGAAGGGACCGGAAGTCCTCGTGATGGGATTATCACGTCGAATCATATAATCATCAGATGGTCCGGTCACCGCTCGGACACTCGTCCGGTTGAATTGGAGTTTTCCTCACCAATTATAAACCTTGCTTTGTTCTAAAGAATGATAAAAAAACTCTGTCGTCAACAAAAAGAGAAGAACATTTTTTTCTTATATCATTACTACGAAACTCCTGTCGCTCCAGTCTGAGTGGTGGTCATCTGTTTGAAAGAAAGTTTTTCAAACAATTGAAACTGCTTCTTAACAACGAAACGTCTGTTGGAATCGCTCCTACGACCCATAAAACATAAATAGCCCCTTTCGATCGTCCGCTCGCTGAGCTTGGCCTGAGTGTCGAACTATCGAACACATCCGCCGTATCTGGGCACGCGAAGATAAGAACTGCTGGCCCTGGCTGGCAGCCTGCAAACGGGCGGGCAAAACCGGACCGTAACTCAAACTATTATGGCAATTTTTCTCGCACTACTCTAATGATTGCAGAATTGGCTCTACGCCTTGCCGGTGCCTTGCCAAATCTAAGATGCTCGTTTCGGTTGGACGGAAGGCACCAATTGGGAACCTACCGCCGCCGCCGGGTGCCGGACGGTCAATAATGCTATTTCTATTTGCCCGCACAAAGTTCGGTGAAACATTTTTATCGCTTTTTAATGGGTAATTTTATGGTGCAGGATTTATCGAGTATCGATGATGATGCTGGTCACGGTGCGGTAGTGCGTCTTTGTGGGATTTTTGTAAAAAACGGCATGCCCTTGCTGTGAACGCAATCGTCCTGTAGGGTGGTCGACCCAGCGGTGTCGGAAAGAGGATGAAAAATGGCCCCGCTCGACGGTGGTGATGCGATAAGGTTCGGTGGCTTCGGTGGCAACACCCGGGGCGGGGACAAAGTTCGCGAAAGGTTGACGAGGGCTCAAATACCGGGAGATAGGTTTCAAAGCTCTGGCCCCCGTGCTCCGTCCATATTCTCCGGCTCTAGCACGTGAACATGATTGGGGCCTTCCGCCATGGTACGTCGCCGATGGCACATCGGCAGAAGATGATTGATTTTCAATAAAGCACTCGGCGAAGCACTTTATGTCATCGGTGCATTTTTCTGCAAATGTGAAATATGATTTTTCGATTCCATCATCATCGGGGCCCACCTCGAGGGACGCGGCGGGACGAGCGCATTCTTCCGCTCAAAGGAGCAAAGCATTTCAATAACAGTCAAAGTCGATGTCAGCCCGATGATATGAGCACAAAACCTGGGCCACCGAGTCCCGAGCCGGTGGTGCACCCCCGGTTGGGACGATAGTGTCATCAGGCCCGTTGATGCTGATGCGCTGGTGACATTCCCGAGTTCCGATGTCATGTCACAGGCCGCACACTCGGGTGTGCGGATGCCTCCTGCCTGCTAACTGCCAACTCGGCGTTACTCATGCTGATTTCTGCTGCTGGCCTCATAGTCATAGTGGAATGTCCTTAGCATGACTTATGCTCCGCCAGCACCACCACCACCCCTCGTGCCGTGCCCGGGCTACACGGCATTTTTAAACGAACAAACGAACATGCACTCCACGTAGCCACCGCGGGTCGTGACACTCTCGAGGACCTGCCGGCTCTCTGTGCCGGTGATTTTTGATTGAAGTGGAAGAGGAACAATGTATGACAGTTTTGTCCCTGCGCGCCTCCATTGTGGCCTTGCATTGAGATATTGCAGCGTATTTGCATTTTTATCTACGCTTGTCACTCTCTTTCGGATGAGTTCTCGCCGCACAGTCGGTGGTGACAAGTGTTCTTTTCTTTATTAAAACATATTAGATGGTCCGGAAAACTCCGAGCCGTTATGTTTGAAAGGTTACACAGAGTTGGATATTGCGTAACGCTTACTACGTTAATTGTTCGTTTGAATTTGAAATTTAACATAAGAATGACAGCGTGCCGTGGTGAAAATGGTGGTGGTGAAAACTAATCACACTCAACATATTGTTCATCTGAAGTATAATAATTAAATGCAGAAAGCCTTTTGTAAAGCAATTGTTCTCGCTTCAAATAATAGAAACTTTCTAATAGATTGACCCGGTAATGGATGGTCTTCTATTGATCACTCTATAAATCTATTTGGTTAAATTAAACCCTCAGCTCCTTACGACCGCTCGTTTACGAGCGCTTTCCGGGAAAAGGTTCCCGAGAACACATAAAACGATGTATGGTTACTTTATTTATCACACCCTCTAATACCGGCCACAACACACTACTTTCAACAATTTGTAATTTATTTCGCTTCGACGCCTCGACGATGCCTTCTTGGCGGGCCGCGACGATCGAGAGCGGGAGCACTACCTGAACCACCGGAAGTGAGCCACCAACGGCCACTGGGTGAGCTGGGATCCACCAACGGAACGGTCCTCCGGCACGCCAAAGGAAACGGAGGCGAATGGAAATTAATTGAAAACGAAAACAACTTCACGCTTCACCTGAGGCAACAGATATCGCGCCGTGCCGGTTTGCCTGCGGTTTCTTCTTCCGGTGCACTGACGGCCACGTGTAAGGGGGCCCAGACCGGGTGCTTCCGGTTGCACCCCGAGCCAACCAGTGCCCCAGCGTGGTCGACCACGGAACACCCCGGTTGTGTCTAATTTCAATTTGAACTTCTGGTGTTTACGGTTTTATTGCCCGGTGATTACATCGGATAAATGCGCGAATCGTTCACGGGGGCCGACCCCACCGCCTTTGTGCGATGGTCGTAATGGCCACGTGGCCCCCGCTCGTCAGAAGGTCAGTAAATCGATGAGCAACGCGGGCGTCCTTCCTGCACTGTGGCTGTGGGTCGTGGGCAGCAGCATTGAACATAAAATTGTTAATTACAAACCATAATTAAATTGTGTTTTCGGGAAACGCACAACAAACTTTAATGCCAGGGGAGACGCACTACGCACAGTCCCAGTCCCCACGAGGCTGGCCAGTTGTGGTTGTTTCATTCCCCATGGGGCCCCGAAAATTCCATTCCAACTTGGGCACTTCTTGGCCTACATTGTCCATTGCTCCGATAGGGAGAGCCTCTCCGCTTAAAGGAGCAACGGCGGCCAGTAATTGAAACTGAATAATTAACCAGCAAATTATTGCTTTCGACCGTTTTTTTGACCGTCCGACGCCCTTCGTTCCCTTCTGTTGCGCACGATTGGCGCAGGACCGGGACCGAGCCCAGTGTTCCGGGTTAGAAATGATTTCAAATGATTCTGCCCGCCCGGAAGTGGTCCGAAGGGAAAAAGAAATCCCCGGGTTTTTTCCAGCATCTCCCACACTCGGCCACAGCAACCGGCCGGAGCAACTTGACTCGGAGCTCGAAGCTCGGTTGCGTCGGTGCACGCGGTCAGCCGATTGATGAATAATTGATAGACCGGAAGCGGAAAACCTGGGCGCCCGCAGAACTCGCCGTGTGGCTCAATTTCCATCACCCCGTGCCTCGTGCCGATGGCTAATCAGAGTCAGAATCGTTGGTGGTTTTCTGCAATCTACATTTGAAAAATTGAACAACCGGCAGCGGCGTGGCCCGTTTAGCGGCCACGAAGGAAGCTAAACATCCGCACCGGGATCCCACCACGAAATGGGCGCGGTTTGGTGAAATGATAATAATTGACGAATTAGCCGTTGATTGCATCCTAATTTGCACGGTGCCAGGCCAGGCATCAAATATTAAAGTTTCATAAATCAAGCTGGCTGCCCGAAAAAGGCTGCGTTACGGCATTCACACCCGAGCTTTTGGGGTTCTCTCCACAGTCCACAGTGTTGTGGTTGGAGCAGTAATTTTGCTGTTTACCCCGTGGCGTTCCGAGCGTAATCAAATCTGGATGACACGTGATGGTTTTTGAATTGGATGCGCAATTAGTGCGCGATCACGTGCCGCCGGAAGACCGCCACGTGCATTTGCTAAATAGGTGCTTTGGACTCGCGTTTGATGAAGGGTTTTGATAGGAATTAGTGGCTAGGATTTGGTTTTTCTTTAATTTCATTGATCAGTCAGTTAGTATCTAGTTACTTTCCATAACAAACGTGAACCCTTTTCCACTTGTTATCCTTTATCGTTATCGTCGCTACGTACTGTCTGTCGGAATGTTTTTGGAACGGTAAAAAATAGACTGAACACTAGAAATAGCTTGTAGGTGACGTTCCGAACCGGACAGCAACCGGGCGGAGATAATACGGTTTCTAATTGCGCTTGAAATATGATTGCCATCACTCTTCACTGAAATTCAAATTAGCACTTTTGCCGTTAGTTCTACCATTCCGGGCCATTCACCTTGTGGCGGCGCCTGCGACCGGGCCCGAAGGATGCTCCCTCAGGATGTACGACGCGACGAACGGAACGATGCTGAAAAAGTATCCTTCTTGTGCCGGGCCGTCGTCGACGCAATGTGAGCCTGAAATCGAACGGTGGCCGAGAAGTTGCCGAGCTCTAATTGACCTGAACTTCTGTGCAACGGCCACAGATACGACGCATCGTCCTGCGTGAGCCTGGGCCGTGTGCCACACACCTGAGAGAGCGTAGGGGACCGAATCAAAGAAAAGCAATTTTAATTAAACTCCTGTGATTGTTTCGCAGACGTTATTGCGTAGCACCAAGAGGGTGGCCAGGATGGCCAGCAGAACACTAACTGCCCGGGGATGGTTTCGGGCTAACGCAACAAAGCTACCGAGCGACCCGAAATTGTGTCCGAGCGGACACAAGTGATCAAAGCGCGGTGTCCGACTGCTCCGAGGGGTCCAGCGGACAGCAAATCTAGTTCCGGCCGCATTCGGTGCTAATGGTTTCAGATTTCACTTCAGCTTTATCGTTCTTGATGCCAACGATACCGGAACCGGGTCGAAGGCCGAGGCTGACGCAAGGACTTGCGCTCCGTTTGCCCTCCGACGAGGCATAGTTAACGGAGCAGCTAGGAACCCTCGACCGACACGAGAGAAACACGAGAGCTTCATTAAAGTTTGATCCATGCCTCCCGAGAGACCCCGGACGGGGCACGAGTTTTGGACATTCGGCCTTCGGCCCTATGTTCGAGATAATCCGCTTGCGTTGGCTTACAACTGTGTCGGGCCAAAGCAACAGAAGGATGGGCATTTAGACCTGTTCGAAGCAGTATTGGGGGTCTTTTTTGGCAAAGATTTTTTGGCGTTGGAATGAAGCATTGTTTTCGATGCACTCGGCCGTAATTGTGAATGCTGCTCATTCTAATGGCCTTCTCATCGACACGATTTGAAGTGAAGTGACAATATGAGGCTTTCAAAATGTTCAGAAAGAAACCATAACAAATTCATCGCTGGCATCGCTCTACATAAATCACGCCACGTGTTCAACAGATGCGAATGGAAATGGACCACCGTCCAAAATGGAAGCCTTTAAAAAACTCCAGGCTCCCGCTTTTTTTAGCGGCCATGTTTGCGGCTCCAACCGCTACGCGAACCGGTTCGGAAATAGAACTGTTCGAAAATGCAAATAAACGACATTTTTTGCGCCACTGCAACACTGCGACTGCATGAGTTTGTTTTTGCGCCAATGCGGTTGATGTGCCCGAGATATCTATCTATCCACAACTCTATCTGTCGTCAGATTGCAATTTAGTTAAGCCAACTCATTCGCCAAACGAATGGGCCGTCATTTACCAGCAGGGCGCCCTTGGTTCTGATGATCAGAGCCCCCGAGAGAGAGAGAGAGAGAGAGAAAGATTTTATTTGATTTGCTCTTCGGACAGTTTGATATAAAATTCCAATTTCGTTACATCCGTGCCGGAGCCGCCGATGGGAACCACCGGGCAGGCCCTTCATTTTTCACTCACGCATCGGCCCCAAATCCGGGAAAGCGTTTTTGGGGCCCAGCTCCGGTTGTAATCCTCTAGGCCCCCGACGGAACTGCGGAATAAAGTGGTGCAGTTTCGAGCAAATAAAAACGGGAAAAAGTACGGCACCAACCCCGATAAGCGCTTGTGTATCGATAAAAACAATTTGCTCCTCATTGCGACTGTCAGCTCGCACTCTCCGGCTCTCGGTGCAAAAACGGTCTGCAATATAATCCAACATACAGTCAGCTTCTGTTCCCTGTGGCCACCATCACAACACCACCAGAGATTGCAACAGTACGACAGCGAGTCGGCGGCAGGCCAATCGACAAATATATTTCATTTATCTATAATTAAATCTAGAAACTATGACCCCGGCCGCGGCCACCGGTCCCTGTGTTTACTGGCACGGACCCTGAGCCCTGGCCTCTACTGCGGAACGTTTCTCCTATGTTGCTCCCCCCCCCCCCCCAAAAACCCAGTCCCCCGTGGTATTTTCGGTACCATTTTCGGGCTTTATTTGCTCATTTACCATTCCGGTGGCTGGTGCGGCTCCAGTCTGGTGACTGGAACGTTGCTTAATCCGTGTCGAGTGTCAACATCCAGCCGGGCAGCGGCGGCGGCGGCTGACAAATTTGTGCCGGCAAGAAGAAATGAAATAAACGACAATACAAATGCAACATATATTTTACCCCAACATTAATCTCACTCACCATCAGTCCGGGCCGTCCGCAATAAGGGCAGGTTCGGCCAACGGGGACACGTCATAACGGCGGCGCTCAATACGCAGCACGATCCGATAGCGATCATATATCATGTTCAGTTTGTTGTTTGGAGACCTACTTTGGCCGCGTGCCCTTCCGACACACGTTTCGGTTACAGTTCCGGGAGTATTGGGCTGGGCCAGCAAAATAGAAACGGGCCGAAAGCTTTCGGCAAACAAGAAACACACCAAAACCCGGAACGATTTCCGATTCGCCAATGGGGGGAAAAAATCAGAGGCGCGCAAGGCGAACACGGGCTTTGGATGGGAATTTGGAATTGGGATTTATGGTACACAGCCTCGGCCTCGGTGTACAAATATGATTACAGTCCGAATTAGCAGCAGTGAGAGTGCGTTTTGGGTGCAACGAATCGGTGCAGTCGGCCAATTGGAGTGGTGGTCGGCCGAGAAACTTAAAACCAGAACGGGGCCTTTTTGGGGTCAACGAGTTCTACAGCATGAGGGATAATGTGTGCATTTTATGGCCCAATTGTGAAGGCTAATCGAATTCGGCTCGACAGTAGACCGATTTGCGGGGCACAGAACGGACGCCACTCTGTCCTTTGGAGCCTTTGCATGGCGTGAAGTTTCTGGGGCCTTAAAACACCCAATAATTAATCAAACGGCCACAAATTGGGTTTGTTTAGAAAGGATAATTTTTGTTTCCTTCCTTGCTTCTTGTTTATAGATGCAATAATTTGTAATTTATTCAAAGTTCGCATTAAATTCTTAGTTGATGTTGCAACGTGACGAAGCGTTCAGGAGTTCGAATCCAATCGAACACATAGCTAAAGCCGATCGATACTGAGCCACGATCAGCATTCAAACACGTACCACATTACCATTTTGTCACAAACGCCAAAACAACAACGATTATCGATAACGGATCGGAACGGCCACCCGATGCACGCTAAAGTTTCGCAAAGCAAAGGGCGCATTCGGGCCACAACCAATACACCGTGTGTTTTATGGGGCCACCAGTTTTGCGCTCATTTATCTTTTAGTTCAATTTTGCAAAAATAAATTCACCACGTACAAGACCACCACCACATCCGGTCCGTGGGATCCGTGGTTCCCGGTGGTTCCTTGAGGCCGTGTCGTACGTGTCGAAGCGCAACCGCATCCCACTCACGGTGCAGCACGGGCTGAGCGCAAGCGAACACACGTGTGACAAGCGATAATTAAGTTTCGACTTTCCGACTCACATGTGCAACAGTCCGCCGACGGTCCGCCGGATTGCACAATGTGCAGGTGGTAAACAATATACTTTACGCCAACCCCCGCCGCGGGGTAGGGGCCTTGGAGTGCCCCCGGGGGCGGCCCGTACCGGCTAACGTCTCGAACGTCTCCTGCGGTCGATAAGGGAAAACTTTTGCCCGAACCCCTGCAAACTGACGCGGGCACGAGCAACATTCCTCTGGCGTCGAGTTTTATGATCTCGGTGACTTCCACCATCATGTGTTCCGTACAGGTAAGGCGATACCCCTACCTTGGGAGACCGTGACCGGAGACACTTCAGACGGCGGCGACGACGACGACGGCGACGAAGGACCTCGGTCCTTCGTGGAGGCCAACATGAAACGCATTCCTAGAACAACGTGCTAAGCGAACATAAATAGCACCGAAGAAGTAGAAGGAGGCAGAAGGAAAAACCTGAAACACCTTAGCCCGAGACCCCTCCCAGGGGGCGGCGGCCCAGGGAATGCGGAAAACAAATAAAACTCGCAAAGTCGTAAATTAAGTTGCACACAACAGCATTAGGCCGAGCCGGGCCGAGGCCACTTTCTCACGTTCGGGCTTGCCGGGGGGCACCCTGCGGGTCCTTTCTCGGCCCTGAAATCAGTGACGACCCGCAGGAGGAGGACCTGGCCAGGTGTGATTCTTATTACCCCCGGTGCCGGGGTCCTGGCTGGCGCGGCGGCTTATGTGCCACAAACATGAAGCGCAGCTCGGTGAGTTATTGCAAGTCTTATGTGGCGACTGGCGCATGAGGGTGCATATGAGGTTCGTCGTTTCGTGGCTTTTTCCATACTCAGGTAACGAACACCGGCGCACGTACACAGCTTCCGGTTGGGGCTGGCTGGCGCTGGCGGTGACCGGTTGGCGACAAAATTGCTTACGAGCATCGCGCACCCGGGAAAATTCATCCAATTAATCTAAGAAATAACGATCTTAATTACATTGCAGCCAGCGCAGCAGAGCGCAGCGCAACCAATCAATTTGTATTTTGCTCATCGTCCCGCCGAAGGCCAAGGGAGCCAAGGGAGATGTTGTAAATTTCTTCCTTCGTTCGCTTCCTTCGCACACCCAAATCACCACCGTGATGCGGAATGAAGGTGCGGAAAACTTACGGCCACGCCACGGGCACAGCTTGTAATTACACTGTGATAAATTTTTTCAGCTTCCGCCCGCAGAGTGAGACAGTGTAATTAAAGTTAAGAATAATTTAGGCCTTTGTTAGGGCTCCACTTCGGTGAGGACCACTTACTAACTACTCCGTAAGGATGCCGGTGAAGTGGGAAAAGGAGATCGATCTAGTTACCGGAAGGTGTGCGGTTGCTGGTGTGTGTTGGCAAGAACCATAGCAACCAAAAGCTGACTGGGGCTCGCAGAGTACTCATATTACTGTGACCAAAAAATAACGGGATATCGGGATCTTGCTGTCAAACCGACCAAACTGTCAAAGAATGCTGTCAAAGAACTTTTCGGACGGTTTCAATAATTGGAGCAACTGTAGGCATAGATTTAAAATATTGAAGAAAGAGTTTTCGAGCTATAAGTGAATTTCCGATATTTTTTTACCACGGTAGTGATTTACTGAGAGAAATTCTTTATGAAAACATTGAGTGTATGGGCTTTTTCGCAGTAACTCGCTCAGAAATTTATTTGTAGCGCGTAAGAACGCAAAGGAATGGAGTAGTGATCAAACAAAGCGAAAACCCATTGCTCTCTTGTCGTGCGCAAGGATGGCAGATTGATTTTCAATCTAATGATACTCGAGTCAAGTGAAGAAGAATAGGTAGATGGTTGAGATGGTTCCGAAGAACAAAATGTCCTAGGCACGGATGGAATGTAGTTCCTTGCCCGATCGGAACCTGAGAGGCCCTGACCGGACCAGGGGAAACAAACATGATTACGTTCGCCGTCGCACCATGTGTGTCCACGGTGGCCTTGGGCCTCTCCCTAGCGAACAGAGATGGATCGTCTGGCCGGGGATCTGGCAAAAGTGTTTTGTGTTCGTTGAAAATAAATCCAACATCCAGCAGGACGCAAGCATCCGCATGACCTCCCGGCGACAAATCCGTTCCGTGGGCGAAGGCGACCACAAGATGCCTCTTATCGGGAGTGCAGCGCGGGATGCTCTTCTGCTGCGTTCGCCCATTGCCCCATTTGAATAGGAACTCCAATCGAAAACGAAAGAAATCCCTTTGCGAAATGGATTTCATGCTCAATTTCTTCGCTTTTCTTTGCCGTGGCGATAGTTCTGTCCCGCTGCTCCCAGATGCATCTTTGCAGCCGTCGGCGTGTGGTTGGCGGCTCCAGAAAGCGATTCCGGCGAACCGGTTCCCGGCTGGGATCTCCCTGGGAACGGTGGACTCAAAATGTAATTTAAAGCGGAGTTTGCAAAACAAATCTGATTCTTATCGCGGCACAACAGACTACAAGAGTTCAGGATAAACGGAATGGGTCCTGTTCGATTGGCTACGGTGGCCGTGCATGTGAATCCTGTTTTTTATTTCGTAGCATCAATTTCAGCATTTCCGAGTGCATGCCAGTTTGCAGTCCGTGCAAAAAAGGGGATATAAAATAGGCCTACTCGCCCCGATGCAGCGTCACAGCTGAGGGCTTTTCTTTAGGGTTTGTTTGACGGAATTTGTCCAATTTCACACCGTACACCGGTTCTCTCGTGAATCCTGGGTACCGGGGAGATAACCGGAACCTTCCCTGATCCTCTGGTTATCCGCAAGTGTAGATAAATTCCCGATCCCGGAAAGCAACAAACTCTCTGGGCCTGGGAAAGTTGGAAATAAAATCGAACGGTTCGAATGGTTTCCGTAGAGAATCCTGTGACTGTCGTCCTGCTGCCCTGCTTTATTGCTTCCGATCCGACACCGTGCCGGGTGGCGAGATGTTCGCAAATTTCCAATGCAAACACAAATTCGGTTTAATAGATTTTCGGCTGTGTCCCCGCCAAGATAAATAGGTATGTGTCTCGGAAGACAATGAGACTCGGGACGTTGGACGTGTAAGGTTTTGCGTTAAGAAAGGAACGAGTGCCGATCTCGACTGCACAAGTTCGCACTCCATCGCCACCGGAAGGTCAGACGGGTTGTCTCGCTGGCAGTTCCGGTGAAGAGGCAACCACCACCACAGCCATCGGGACAGCCACTGCACACTCTGGGTTGTGCTGAGAATTGAAAAATAAATAGATGCAAGGGCACCGCAACAAGGGCTTCAGGTGGCTCCCGATTTTGCCCAGGAAAAATGTACTCCACTCCAGGCGGCTGCGGTCTCGAGGGACAATATATTCATGGTAAAATAAACATAAACTTTGCAGATCGATTCCCGGCTGCCACCGGCCGGTTGTCGCTGTCGGGATGCTGTCGCTTACTCCGGGCTCATGTGGAGCGCGTTGTTTAGAATTGATGCCGCATTTTGCCCCGGTCGTTCGCTGGAGAATGGAACGCTGCGAGAAAATGATGAGAAAATTTTATCTGTCCGTAAAAGGGCCGGTCCGTGGGGACGATAAATTCTACGGCAGCTCTTTGGGCTTTGGGATCTTTCGCAAAGAGTGTGCGCGAATATTTGCAAACATTCGCATCAAATTTATTTTGCATAGAGTCGTAGCATTAACATAAATAACCACAGCCACAGTGGGAAGCGTCCAATGGGTTGGAATCGAATGGGGACATTTTCTTTTGAATGTTGCTGATAAATCCTGATGCAACAAAGGGTAAACGGGTTATCTACCGTAGGAAAGAAGCATTCTGCAACTAACAGAATGCTTGGCCAATTATTAATTTTGAATTGAATAAAGAAGAGATAGTTTATGGTTTTTATTTTGCCACTTTCTACGACAAACCAAGCTCTTCCAGACCTAAATACTAGTGGATGCAAACCAACGTCCCTTTATTGCCCCACTGTGCTGCTTCATTGTCACTTGTAGCACTTCCGGCCCGGTTCGGAAAACTTTGACCACTGATTGTCCCAAATGTGCCATCCCTTAATAAACCTATTTCGAATGGATGGTCACGCGCACTTTCGGTGTGCCACTTTCCGGGCGGAAGCTTAAGGTCCGAAGTCCGAAAGATAAACAGCAAATTGCTAATCCGGCTGACCCACCCATCGCTGGGTGCGGGATGCGATGGACCGAACGATCGACAGCCCGATCGGAATTCGAATTGAGCGGAGAACATTTGTTTATGGAGCAATTCAGTGGCACGGCGCACTGGCATCCTGTCTTCATTATGCCACCTTTTTTGGGAAAACGTCCAGCTGGGCTCGGTGAAGAGGCCCCGAGATGGATGGCGCCGATGAATTTATGGTGCTGATGACGGTGGAGACGCACAGGATTTATGGCCCGTTTTTCGGGCCGAGATGACAATCCAGGGACGAAGGGAACCGGGACGAAGATAATGTTTTTCTTGCGTACACATTCACCGGCTGTCAATTTTGGGCTTCACACCGATACAGTTGGCACTTCCGCCGTTCGCTGAAGGATTTACGAGTCACCGGAGCTCGAGTCGGAGCGGAGCGGATCGGATCGTTTTTGGTGCAGAATATTGTTAAAATGCATTCGAATCTATTCGATGCCCCGAGTCCCGAAAGGCGATTGACGAGAACGAGGCTCACATGCTAATGGCTATGTTTAGACCATGGGCACCCATAATGAAAGGGCTTCTTAAGCGCCTTAATGGCGCCGTGGTCTGCAGAGAGAGACCGCGGCCAATGCGGTGTGGCGTGTTGCGTGTTGCGTCACGCTCCGAAAGTTCCCCGAAAAACCACTATCCTGTCCTGCGCCCCACTTTGGAGTTTGGCCAACAAACCGGTCGACCATAATTTGGAACGCCCACTTTGGCAACGGGCCACGCCGATTTAGGCTCGAACCGTTCCGGGGAAAACCCCTTTTCGCAAGTGTGCGTTCCGTGCTCGGGTCCGTGCGCGGAACGGCTTGGCAACAGTCCGAGGCCACTTGCCGCAGTTCCGGGTGTGGTTAGAGAGCGATGTTGCGCAGCGCAACTCCTTGGGGTGCAATTCAACGCAGAAAACAAAACCCAACCCCGACCGGGGGGCCGGGAAAAACTTTCTCTCACTTCTCACATCTTCACAGGATGGAACCGGGATGTCCAACGCAGGATCCGACACGGCATGGCAATGAGACCGCAGGGTGGAACGTTTCATCGATGCCATAGATTACAGACCTCGGGACTCGATAAATAATAGAGCGCGCGGCTGACCCGGTCGACATATTTTACTGTCTTTTGAAGAATTTTTGAGGTTAGCCTCTTGGGAGTTGCGAGCCACCGAGTTCAGGGTTATCTCGGCAGTTGGCAGATCATTGTTTCCGGAGCTCTCCCGAGTTGACCGAGTCACAGTCGAGAACGCGTTGGAAGCGCTTACGGATTTTGAGATGTAATTTTATAGTAATTTTGTATCCCATCCAGACTGGGTGAATCCGGCAAGACTCCGTTGTTATTTCAGTTATATGCAAATAACAAACTAAATTAGCTACAGGATGTTGATGGCCATGGGCCATGTGATGGGCTGTGGAAAACTTCAAGTAACACGCCTCGCACAAGGATGCTGCAGCAGAGCCCTAAGCTGTAACGGATCTGGAGCGTTGCGGCAGACAATGGAATAGAAATCATTTGACCAAACGATGCAATACATCAAGCCAACCTGCTGCTAGGGCCTGCTGTAGCAATTGCTGGCTCTCTAGTTTACCCCTCGGCAAACACGGTGACTGGGTTTGCGGTCAGCGTCGCTTCGGTGGTTTGCAAATCCAGTTGAAAGTTTCTTCCTAATGCGTGCGGTTTTGCGTCGTCCTCGTCGTCGTCGAGAGGACGCGCCAGGGATACGTGCATGTGCACGGCAAAAGTCAAGGATTTCGACTTGTGTCTTGTGTGCCGGGGATGGCAACAACTTTTCCCGGGCCAGCGAAGACGAACTTTCCGGGCGGACCCGGGATAGGGCACGGAGTTGAGCAATTTAATTTGAATCTTTTGGACTACACAAACCAATAAACTCCACCAGCCGTGGCGTGGCCGTTCGGGTCTTAGGTTGGGTTCGTTACACTCCGGCCCCAATCCGGGCCCCGTTTTCGTTACGCATCAACACTTCCGACGCTTGGAAACGGCAACGGGTCGAAGGATAGCGAAACAGTTTGTTGTGCGGTTTCCAACATTATTACGGACGTCCCGGGGATGGCCCTCCTTTCGGTGTAATTGTTCGAATTCGCACAAAATCGAAGCGAAGCGCTCCTTTGAGGATTGTAATTGTTTTTCGTTCTGCTTTTCCCAAGACGGGCCAGGCAATCTAATGGGACGGCCGGTCATGAGTGAATAATGTGCCCCTCTCTGATGAAGCCATTCGTTGTATTGCTTAACGGAAACATCCTACCGAACCGGTCTCAATGGGTCTGTTTATCCAGCTCTTTTTGGGCAGAGAAGGAATTTTTGTTCCAATAGCTCCCGCCCCGCATCATTATTCTGCGAGCGTTTTCGATCCGAGGGTCACCGTAGTAGTTCCCAAAGCTCAATTATGGCAGTCAAATGCTCGACTAGTTTGCTGTACGATAATGTTTATATCGGGGTTCGAAACGATTATCACGTACTTGGCGAACGGTTTTATTGATTTTGTTCGTGGAACTAATCAAACCGAACGAAGGAATCGGCGTCCGCCGGCACCGAAACGGACCGCCCGTTGTCGTATGTTGCGATGGACCCGCCGATACGAGAGTTTGGAAAAACCAATCGAACAAGTACCCGCTCGGCTGCTCCGGCCGCCAGCCCCCCCAAAATGAGTCATGATCCAGACGACGACGACAACGACGATGGTCCGAATGGAGATGAAATCATCAACGTGGCGCCACCGATGGCCTGTCCCTCCGAGGAGCCCGCTCGGCTTTTGTCTTCGCCCTTGGGGCGTTCGCTGGCTGAAAACGAAAAAAGTTCATTACATTTTATTGCTCCTATATCGAACTTTGTGTCTTTCGGCTCGAGCCCGCTCGAAAGATAGTTGTCGCTACACGAGGGTCACGAAGATGGCGAAATATACGCACAAGTAGCGCGCACAAGTCGCAAGAAGCTCGTTTAAGGGGCCGCCCATTGGCCGGGTCGGGAAGGTCCGCCCAGCGCTCGAAGTAATTGTGCTTCGGCGAGATGAGCAGCACGCTGAATGTTAAATAAAAAGGCGTTTGCCGAAACCCGGGGACCCGAAAGGGACCCGGGCCAGCCCCCTGCCATCCGTTCCGAGTGGGTCACTTTTCGTTGATCCATTCAGGATTGATGATTTGTCTTGATTTACATTTAAATTAGTTTCCACGCCGTAGGACCGAGTGTAGGATTTTTCCTAATAAAATCCCACTGTCCTGCGATGAGGAGCAGCACCGAGCCAGTGAGGTTCGGCTACTGGCCCAGACAGCAGAGCAGTCTGGGCTGGGCTATGTGTGCGAATATTGGCCCTGTGAAGTGATGTAATGAAATTGTCATCGTATCAACCGTCTCCTGCTTAAGCCCAGAGACTCTGTGGCTGTGGGTTGTAGTTTGCGAATTTGCGAACGGAAGCAATTCCGGGACGGAAGTTCGGAGGCATAAAGCCGGGATCCAATTGGGCTGCATTCAGCCCAACCGCAGCTCATTCGCAAAACCACACGTAATTCCATTCCGGTGCAGCAACTGTTCTCTGCATCGGTGCCGCTTCAAGAAGGACCTTCCTTCTGCGGGTCGCCTTGGCCACCTTCCAGCACCGAGTCACCGGGTCTAAAGAAATTAATGGTTAATGGTTGTCGTAGGATTGCGCCTGGCGCTTGTGGATAAGACTGCTCATTTTATCACACCGCCGCGCCCGTTACGGTCCTTAGACATCGAAGCACCAACATTCACTCGGGATGGCTGGGGCGGGATCCGTCCCTTCTTTTAAACCGATAACCACACGGAGACTAATCTCCGTCGTGAAACTCGGAATGCACCAGCCTTGCAGCTCGCACCCCGCACAGCCGGCAATTAGTCGAAGAAAATGGAAAACAAACCATAATTAATGAGTTCTGCAGTCGGTTGCATCGCATCCGGGCCCGGTACGTGCTGATGTGTGGAAATTGAGCCGTTGATTGGATTTTCCTGGCGAACGAGGAGAGAACTCCAATCAGGGCTCTGGTGGCGATTTTGAAGGCGCAGCAATTGAGAAATTGGAACGAAATAATTGGGATTCTATTGGGCCCCTGAATATTGAGGCACTGCTTAGTTGAGCTTTCTTCCACCATTTGGAGGCTCATCTCAGTGGAGCAATTTTTCAATGAAGTTAAAGTACATCAAGTACTCCTTGAAAGCGCTCGACGGCTAACAAAGTCAAATCATGCAAATGACATTGCCTCGGCGAAGCCCGTGACCTCCAGCTGGCGGTTGCTAAGCAGCAATAAAATTATGCAGGCATAATACGTTTTGTCAGTGCCCGCTGCCAACCAATAAAAGTAAATCCGTGCACTTTATCGCAGTATCGCTGCTCCCTACCCCAGGGCAGATTGCGTCAATCTTGTACTGCCCATCGGCGAGGTTCACGGGCTGGAGATGAAGATAAAGAAGTGTGTTACCCTTTGCCATATTTTGCTTCGGAGAAATTACGGAACGAAAAAACAACATCTTGAATCAGGACACAACACACCGGAGAGCGGAAGATTTTCGCATTTGTGGAGCCAAACGAAAGAAAGGAGCAGCACGCACCGCCGGAGCTCTTCATTTGGATGGGATGGCGATGGAAAAACAAAGCCAACATGCCCAACAACGCACACTCCTGACCGCAGCATCCAGCGAACGGCCGTGGGAGAAAAAGAAACGCCGTGCCGGAGCCTTTCGTAGAAGGACACCATTCCTTTGGCTCCCTAAATTCGTCGTCGAGAGAGCCGTACTGGAGTGTGCAAAGCGAGATAGGCATCTCTGTCTCTCTCTCGCTCTCTCTCTTTTCCATCGCAGATAGGGGATAAAGATATTCTCTCGCCGTAGCGCGAGAATGAGACAACCAGGTTCTAAATTTGGCGAAAGGGACGAATCTTCTGGTTTCTGAGAATTACCCACCATCACCCAACGGGATATTTTCTTCGGTTCGATTCCTTGCTAAAGGGATCTGAAGGACCAAGGGATTCGGTAAAGTAGCATCCATTTAAGGCTCATTGTTTATTCTATTTTTAAGGACACGTTGCAGGTCGTAAATAAAGGATGCTCATCGTTGCATTTTCTGCCTACAAACCATTCCAGTAATTAAGTGCCCCAACTCGTCGTGTCAATGTGATGGAAAACACCCCGACGGCAATCTGAATGGGGCAGAGCAGAACCGGGAGGGAAACGAGTAATTTCTGTGATCAACATGGTGCATAATGAAGAGCCGGAACCCATCCAAACCACTGGAGTGGATAACCACCGGCCGGATGTTGCCAAAGGTCGTGATAGAAACAGTGCACGAAAGTGAGAGCGAAAAATTATGTGGCCAACCCGTCGGGTCTCGTCGGGTTTCGTTGGGATCGGGGGAGAGGGCGTAATTCGTCAATGTACGGAGTATGGTGTGCATGTCCTAGAGCCATGCAGTTAGGCGGAGGGCGACTCAACGTTGTTGATGTTTGCCTTCGAAAGAGCCGAGGCCCTTGAGGGTGTTCCAGGCCGGCACTCGGGAGATGCTTTGAAGTGTTTGTGGAAGGCTCCGCGCTCTGCCGTGCCGGGAAGAAACAAAAGGAACCCGGTAATGTTTCACCAAACATCAATGGACTCGAGAGTGCCTCTAAACGGTGTTGAATTTTAATGGGGTCCCTATTTAGCAGGCGCCAAAAGCGTCTGCTTTTGTAAATGCAATTTGCTTTGCTGCTTCCGTTTAGGTACTGAAGTACTTTAAGAACTGACTTTATTTGGGGAACATATTAAAGCTACGTTGTCCGCGAAGGATGCGTAAGGATTTCGTGGAAACCACGGCAAAGATTGTGAAAATCCTGATTGAGATCGCATTATTTGTAAATCAATAAGCACCTCCACCGAGAGGTGTACCGTTGGGGGTCTGCTAATACCAACATGAGACCGCAGCTTCGTTCACGCATCAACCGACAGCGGCTGCCAAGCGGAATCAGGAATAATGCGGCTCCCATTTACAACTTGATTCGATTCCAGCCACCGTCGGTCACACCGTCGGGTTAATCCCATCAGCCGGCTGATGTGTGCGACCATCGACCGACGAGCATTGACGTGCGATTCGATCCATCCACCACCAAAAAACCTGTTTCGCCAATGGACGGACCGTAGGACGGACGGACGGACGGATGGACAGATTTTCTCAATCTCATCGGAAAACGGACGACGAACGGACGGCGACCGGCGAACGGAGAGATTTTCTTTTTAGTGTGCACCCAAAAAACCGAATCATTCAAAATCGGATCAACATCGAAGGACCGGGCCCGGACCGGGGAAGGTGACGATGACAGCCGCTTTGTGTCGCCGCTCCGGTCACAGCCACACGCACCCAGACCAGAAAAACTGACCCACAGGATGCCAACAGGCGCCAACGCAAGGCACTACCGGCACTCCCACGACAGTCCGTTGCATCATCCAGCCACAGGGACCGGGTTGCGGCCCAAAAAGTTGATTCGTTTTCCATTAGGGAGCGCAACTGATCTCCCCTGTCGCCTGTTTTTTGGTCGCCTGGAAGAAGAGCGCTGGAAGCTGCTCCCGTTGGTTATCGTAATTCAATCCATCGCCGTCGTTGCTCGTCGGGGATCGAATCCTTCGGAATCCTTGTGTGCGTACAGCGACCAAACGTGACTTTACAGTGCTACTACAATCAATCCCTCTCACCAGGACCCGTGGACAAACGACTCCCCCGGGAGGAGGAGCCGCTGGCGCTGACGCAGTGACCAGCCGTTTGCGGCTCAAACGCGTGACAAGCGGCTGACCATTTTCGCGTTCACGTTCGCGTTGCACGCGTTTGATGAATATTTCAATTTGGTGCCACCGGGTTTAAGGTTGCGTCGGCGGCCGTCCGGCGGGCCCGAGGAATCATTAATAAATCCTGGCATCAAACACGGCTCCCGCGGCTCGCCATCGTTCGATCGAACCTTCATTACCGGCGACCGGGGAACCGGGCTCGGGATGTGGAGCTCTGGTGCGTCATGATTGATGAAAGTGTCATTCGAGATGATAACTGCCAGTTTGGATCCGGTCCCGTTGGGGACATTGTGGCAGACGAATCGCTGCTGCTGGGGCGAGATGAGATGGCACGGAATGGGTTAAATGGACTCTTCCGCTTGCTCTCTCTCTGGGGAAGGCATTAAGTATTAAGCGGAGGGAAATTGTCGTCGCGCCATGGGACCATGGGACTGATTCCCTGAAGGCATTCAAGAGTCTTGCGGTTTAGTGCACCGGAAATAGATACGCATTCGAGTTACACAATGCAGTCCAATAAGTATTGTATCGCAATTACGCAACTTTTGTGAAACATTCTTAATCCCGTACCCTGACTCCTGTCTGGGGCCCATTATTGGAACGTTGCGTGATTTATCGTTGCGCCGCGTTGCATCTCCGGTGGAAAGCACATATGGACGTCCGCGATAATCCTCGACACTCACGCGTATTTATCGAACACATTCAGTCGAATCAATATACTTACTCCTCGTGTCGTGTCCACACGTTGCCGTCCCATCGTTCCGAGCGGTCCACTTCATTACATTTACACCAAACAGCGAGGACGATGGAACTAGGGGTGCAGAACATGATCTCTCGATTCGGCCTACTCGTCACCATCGACGCCATGTGTGCGCATGGGCCCTTTCGCCCACGCCAACCATCGGCCCTGTTGAATGAGCCACGTGGCAACGGTGGTGGTTAAGTTATTCACCCCCTTTCGGCGTTTTATTTCATGTTTCGCCTGATGCCCATTCCATTTCCGCTGCTTCGGCCGGTTCCCTCTTATCGCAGGTCCTCCCTCTGACATGACTTTAATCAAACGTAGACGTGGCCGAGCTCGTATCTTCCCCGGGAACCCCTGTTCCCGAGGGGACCCGAATGATGGTCGGGCCGCGGTGTGATTTGTTTGAATTTGATATTCTTTCCCTTAGGCCTTAGGTTCGGCACCCTCCTGGGAGCATCGCCTTCGTCGCCGTCGTCGTCGTCGGGACATTATTACACCGCCGGAGGGCAACATCCCCAGAGAAATTGCGTTTCGTTTCGGTTGCGAGCCATTACCGGTGCGCCAATGGAAAATTGGAAAAGCGAAACAATGGTGGCCAAAATCGATAACCACGAGCCTGACAGACAGTCAGGCCCTTAATTACTATTTCACTAAGCACATTTCAAACATGGCTTTCATCCAATAGAGCTATTAACATTTGACAGAAAAATGCGGAACACTTACTCCCGTTAATGGGTTGATGATCATAACGTTCCCATTAGCAAGGAGTGTGCGTACTTTAAACCAATTTCGCCTCGCCTTTCGCTTGGCAATAATGGAAAATATAATGCAAAATAATGGAATTACGGATTGTATCCTGACGGGGAAACCATTCAACGGAACGGTAGCGACTGGCCGTGGGATACCAGACCACGACCGCACGGGCGACCCGGCCAAGACGTTGATGAAGCAAACCGCATTCTGTTGTCGCCTGTCAAACCACGTGCTACGTGCTAACGCCAGCTACACACCGAGCCGCAGAAGGACCTCGCCCAGATACTTCCCCCCCCGGGTAAGGGGTTCTCGCCCATCGCACAAGGCATCTGTTGTTCCGGCACACAGCACAGCGCGCTGCTGCCGTCGCTGTGTTTCTAATGTTTGTGCAGCATAAATTATTCATCACTAATGGAGCGAAATACTGTACGGAAATAAAAATACAAGCAAGACACGAGCCAGCTGGAGCAACAGTCGGCGCGAAGTGTTTCGGAGGCTGCGTCGTTCTCTTTTTCTCTTTTTTTGATCCCTTTTGCGCGCTGCAGAAGGGATCTCTTGCAAGAAACAGAACCACACTGCAGAAACCCGATACATGGTACATCGGCGAATAGTAATCGTAAAATAACATAAAATGTTTAGCAGCTCCGACACCGTCGAAATGTAAATGCGCAAAATTTGTTGCGCCACCACCACGGAGAGGCTCTCGATGGACCCAATGGGCGAATGGGCCTTTAAGGCGAGGACCCCCCGACGCGACTCGTAATGCGTTTTATTGCAGCATTTGCGATGATATGCGCGAATGATAGTCACGCACCGTGCGTTCCGAAGCCGCCGACCCGGATGTGAAGGTCGCGGAAAAGGTATAAATGCGGCAATGTGCGGTTGCATTTGCAGGAAAGAAAATGTCGCCATCGCACCGCACCGATCGTTAAAATCACTTTACTGCCGTGGCGATAAAAGTTTAAATGGTTTGCGCCAAACATTTGGCAAAAGTCTGTAACATTCCAGTCAGCTCAGCTACGGCACCGCTGTGAGTGGTTCGCCGGTCGATTAGAGTTCATTGAAAATTCATTGATTATCTTCTAAACTACGCCCCGCAAACGGAATGCCTGGCCAACTTCGATTCGGAGCGAAGCTAGTTCAGTGAAATCCCGCAAATCATAATTCTCAATTACGCTCCAAGAGCGCCTGGCCTCTACACAGTCAGTAGCACTTCAAACAAACGGTCCAGGCTTGCCCGGGTGCGAACCGACCGAACTGGGCGCACCGGAAGCGCCGGAACCCGTTCGAGCAATCGGTTCCTTCCGCTTTTTGAAGTTTCAAACGGCATCATCCATTAGACGGTGCGCTGAATTATTCATCAGCGCAAAATCGCTCGACTTATTTAAATTTGAGTCAATTAAAAATGGCTCTCGAAAGTTCGCTTCTTGGTTCCTCCGGCGTTCCGGAGAGGATTCCGGGCGAATTAATAATACGTCTGTCTGTTTGAAGTCTCTCGGTGGCGGTGACCGGCCGTTCGCGTTTGATGTTCTCGAGCCCAGCGCTCCTTGTTAAATTTGTGGACAAATCTTTTGCGTCCGCAAAAAGGGTGACATCGTGGAGCGTCTAATTATTACAGTGACCCCACCCCGGTGACGCACGCAACCGCGAGACGAGCTGCAACGTGGATCACGTGACCGTAATCGAATCACTTCCCTGCCCGCCGCAGCCAGAGGCAAACATAAATTATGCGAGGCGACCAACCGGAAAAAGAAAGACAAACTCCGGCCCCGGCCGCGAGCGTGGCCAAAGACACATCATAATCATAATTTGGCCCCACCAAATTTGGCGGCGATGAAATGGAGCCAAGCCGGAGGCGCGCGCGAGAGGTTCATAAATGGCTTAATTCGATTCCCATTTCCACACATCATAATCGTTCCGTGGCCTCTCTCTCTCTCTCTCTAATCGAATTATGCAGCATCTTGAGAGAGAGACTGCGGCAGCGTGTGGGGCCCATGATCCCTAACGGCCCCACCGGTTCTGGTGACACAAGTCTGGCGCAGAAGGAACAAGCGGAAATGGAAATGGTCCCCGGGCCAAGGTAATTGAATTCACCCCTCGGTCTCGGAAGGGCTTTGCGGCATGGCGTTACATGGCCGCATGATGTTGCGAATTCGGTACCGCCGTCGGGATGTTCGCCTTTTTTGCGTGTTCCGCACCATCCGGTTGACAGCCGTTTCGGATTCTTTTGACCAGAAAATCGGTTTTCCAAACATGGCTTACGCTTATGTTTCCATGTCTTTCCGATTAGGCGGGATTTATCACGAACGGGTGTTGATGGCGCAACATTGAGATCAGTTAGGGTTGTCACATGGGTCTAAATAAATGGGATGTCCATTAGCAGTTTTAAGTATAATGGGATGTCCATTAATAGTTATTAGATAAATATCAGCGGGTTGAATTAAAGTAGAAAAATTTTGAGCTTATAACGAAGAGTTCGACACTTCTACGTATCAAGTCACTTCACTACGCCATCGAACCCGAATCCTTTTTGTCCTTTCCATCCTTTGGGCATATAATTTCGAACTTACCCGCACCGCCCGTGGCTCATTTGCGGACGATTTTATGCTGAGCTTGCCGACGGCGAGCAACGGTGGCATTCCCTGCGGACCAATCGGTCGCCAGCCCCGTTGTTTGGCAAGTTGAGTTGTGTTCCAGTGTGGCCAATTTATATTCGTTGCTTATCGACATCTTGTGAGTGGTCCGCCCGTTCCGTTTTGTCGCTTCTTCTCCGACGGGCCGCCGGTTTCACTTCTTTCACCAAATGGCGGCAGTTTCGATTTCCGATGTGCCCGCCTTGTTGCGCCAGCAACAACGGTACCGATTCGGTGCGGAGTCAATAATTCACAATAAATTATGACAATTTTATTACGTCTATTATGAATTATTGGCCACCTTCTCTCACTGTGGCCTCGCTCCAATCTCGCGTCCGTCCGCGATAGGGTTTTTTTGTGTGTGGGCTTCCTCCTCGAACGGCAGCTTCTTGTGACCGACAAAGCGACGAAGTAGGCTGTCCTTTCGGAGGCCAGCACTGTCGGAAGGGAAGGGAATCGGCCGGTCAGTGGACAATTTGTTACCGTAACAGCGGCCAGCCACCGGGCGGCCGTCGCGCGCCATGACGAGAAAATTGATGGCTCGTACATTTCGACATTTATTTTGGGAACAAATGTTTGTTTTATGCTGGCCATTATGTTCGGCACTGTTGATTGCGATGTATCACTGTGTGTTGTCGACGCCATTGCCGACAGGAACGGCCACAGCTCGCGTGGTGAGTCTGTGGCTAATGGTTTAAAAATAACACGATAAACACGATGGCACTTGGTGACATTGGAAGGTTGTCCTGATAAAACTAATGGAACCTTCGTATTTATCACTGACTTCCTTCGGACCGGGCGCAACCGATTGGGACGTTTCCATAGCGACCAAGGTTTGCTGAACTATATTTTCTCCACTCGCCAATGCTCTATCGTTTCCTCCGTTTTCCTATCTAAATTAAATGGCACCGGCAGAATTTCAGAATTGGGTTGGGATCCGCTTTGCAGCTTTTCACAATTTTTAATCTGATTTCGTCAGCCTGAAGGTGAAGCTGAAGAAACCTGGAAAACTATGAGCGAGATAGGAGTTGGCTGCCTTTGGCTTACGGTGAAATATTTCCCAAGATGAAAACTCGTTTGGGACCTGATCATCATCTCAATTCAATTTTCCATCGGCGAGCTCATCTATGAACGGAACGGGAATGAACTTAACTCCAAGAGAAGTTTATTTCGGGTCGAAAGTCTCTAAATAAAATTAAAACAAGCAGCAGCGCATTGTCCCCACGAATACACCGTGGACAACTTTGGCCTCAGTGGCAGGCCCAGCAGCAGGAAGAAATAATCCAACTTCCGCTTCCGCTCGGAGCCCGAGCGTCATTGTTCTCTCACTTGGTGAAGTTATTTTTAACTTGCGCCCGCGGTCTACGTCCTCGATTACAGCAGAAATGCGCCACTCGGCTGCTGTCCACCGCCGGATGTCCGGTACGTCCGGTCCGGGCCACCACCATCACCGCCGCTGGCCGGTAATGGGGCTGCATGGCGACACTCATTATAACTTTACTGGCCACTGGATCAATGTAACTATTTAAATAGAGTGCACAAAAAGTTGTGGCTTGTTCTTTTGGGGCCATTTTTCCCGAACCGGTTGCTTTCACCTATTGGACACCGGACACGGAGCTACGGACATTGCTCTTAGCGATGACCATTAGCATGCTTCCGGTGTCACTGTACGCCCCGCCGTGTAAACAAGAGCGCCGCGCAGCAGGGCCCAAGTTGAGTCTCATTTCCGCCACTTCCTTTCTGGGGTGAGGACAACTCTTAAACCCCTATTGTCGTCCAGCCCGAAACCAGAACATCCCTCCAACTGTCTTTTTTTTGGCGATCTTCAGGACCTTTCATTACATTGGTCACCAGTGTGTCAAGACCTTCCAGGAGAGAGAAAAAGAGAAGGAGAGAGCGCTGCTGCTAAATACAGGCTTCCCATGTGGGAAATTTGGAGAAAAAACAGCATTACGATGTGTAACTTTTCCAAAAAGTGGTATTAGCATAGCTCTAGATATGGCCCAAAAGCTCCACAGAATGGTCGAGCCCTTGCTCCGTCTCTCTCTCTATCTCTCTCTCTCTCTGCTTCCCTTTCGGTTCCAGTGAGTGGATGTCGGCGGCCCTCTTCGGCCGACGGCTCCGACATCCGTAATGGCCTTTATTCTTCATTTGCATATTAATACAATTTTCATGTCACCACCGTAAAACGGCGGCCAGATACTGGGCGCACACATACGCACGCAGCCGGACCCGGACCTTTGGAGTGCTCATAAATTTACAAATAAAACATGTTTACCCAAGGGAGAGCAGGACCGCAGGGCTAAAGCAAGAAAAAAAGAATGGCCTAGTAAGAAGCGCTGAGGCGAGTGAGTCGCGAAATTATGAACTGCAACCCGCATTCAATCTCGCCTAACCCGTGGGCCGCACTTTTTAACAGCGACTTTTCCGCTGTTTTTTTTCGTCGAGTCGAGTGGCGCCGAGGTGGGCAATCTCTTTTGGGGCTCCGCTTGAGATCTGTGTTCCATCTGCGGCTCGGTTGAATGATTATGGTTGGTTTTGTCTCTACGCGCGCGCTGGTTGATCCTTGTTTTACTACATCGGGCCTGACTTAGTTCGGTCTGCATTATCCGCGGATGCTGTGAATGCGAATGAAGAAAAATAGTTGACTTCTGCCGGTGACGGTGGTTTGTTGGAAGGTCACGAGTGTACTGTCTCTTACTTAAGTCTAGAGTCGGCACTTTTTTGTCCTTGACTGCAATGGGGGACTCCTTTCTTTTATTCTGTAACGCGGCTGTCCTTTGCAGCGACCAGAGGAATATGTTTTTCCTTTCATTATCTTCAGCGGCGCTTAGGACTCCATGCTAATTGGAGGATCAAGTAGATTTCATCGGCATTGTTGCAGCACGGAAGAAGAGGTTTTTTATATTCTGTCTAGTTTTGTCCACGAAAAAATAATTTGATTGGGCTTATCCACCGCGTCACAAATTTTATTTTTCATTTTCTATTTTGATTTCAATTTTTACTCTAGGCTTGGGGGCTTACCGGGTGGACAAGTTGGATGTGTCCAAGCTGAAGAAGCCACATAATTTTCAGAAGAACCTTACAATATTTTTGAAGCAACAAGCTGTTTAATAGTTCTAATATGACTGAACCGTATCTAATATGTCTCATCATCCCACAGAGCATCTTGTTTCAGCCGAAACGATTTGCAGTGCATGGGCTGGCTTAACCAGCTAAAAGCCGTATTATTTTGTTTTTACGGTTCTTGAAAAATAAACCCATTTTTCATCGCCAGGGACAATCCGATTCAAATCAGACGATTTCTGAAGGGAAATGGCTGTTTCATAATAGGAACTCATACACCTAATAAATCTCGAGTCAAAGGGTCTGTTAATTCAGAACCTTAATTTAACACTCAATCAGTCCCTCAACAAAGGCTGCAGTTGATGCATTCGACTGAAATACATTCCATAACCAAGGATTGAAGCTGATTTTTCAGTTCGCATCTTTCGTGTCAGATCTTCAAAACATCCATTGCAAACATCAATACAAATCTATCACCTTTCTTGGGTATAAAGTGTTAAGCATTTTAAATATTCTTATGCAGCAACATATTGCTATAAAGATGTTTTCAGTGTAAAACGATGCAAAGTGGAAGTGCTGCCATCCCCATAATTGGCAGTAATAGGTGACGATGGCGAGCACGCCGTCGCCCTGGGGTCGAGGCACGTTTTTCGCTGATCTTGCCATTTATTTTCTCGTTCCAACCCAAACGATAACTTCCAAGCAATTACAACGAGGAAAATGTCCTTTTTTCTTCACTGCTTCGCTGCTTCCAAAAGGGTGACGTGGGAAAGGCATAATACAAATAATAAAATTTACACCGCGATGCCAGCCCGCCGAGCCGAGAGAGACTCGGGTGTCCACTTCGTCCAGCGCAACGGACCGTGAAACGCCCGGGGATGGACATTTTTCGCAGCATCTTCACAATCGCACCGTCCTAGAAATGGGGCTAATTACGCGAACACGCTGTGAACTGAACCGTTGTGGGTGCGTTAGGCATAAATTACCGAACCGTCCTTTCTATTTTTTTGCCGTGTCCTCTGCATGGCTGTGGAAATATTTCTTCTGTTTCGTCGCGAAGACGCCACTCGCGCCGAGTTCACGGTCCAATTAATACACGCACCACGCAGGCACGGGACAGCGAAGGAATGGTTGATAATGGTCCTTTTCCTCTCTGCACAGAATTGGGCCGTATCGCGGACGGCACAAAGCACGGGAGAAATGCCCGCAGGCCGCGGCGCAGGCAGGCCGGGAGTGAAAACAAACTGTTGACGGAACCGGGCTGGGGGGAAACGGGAAATATCTTTCTGCTAGTGTGAACGGTGCGGTGCCATCCTGGCCGTATCCGGTAGGCTACGCACTTCCGGCGCTCATGGTCGTCGATCGTAACTCGCCCGGCGCACACAGGCTTTGCATTCACCACGTCATTCCGCCGTCTGCCCGACGACCGGAAACCGTACGGGAAGGGGGTCCAGTAGAAAAAAAGACCGGATCCTTCGCTGCTGCGAGAGTGACATTTTTCACTTCCCCGGCCACACCTCCAGGACCCATCAGCTCGGTCGGCCTTCGCTGTGGTTCGTTCGCTTGTTTGCCGGCGACATCCCGGCGGTGGTCGATTTCACCCGTCGTCGGCGTCAGCGGCCTCGTCGCCACGGCTCATTTGTTCTAATTACTTATGCACCCAGAAGGTTGTTTAATTAAACGACTAAATTATTTATCGCCCGCGGCCACCAACTCCGGCCCGGCCACGGCCCGGGTGGGATTCGAAGATTCGAGAGACTCCACAATTTCAAGGCGGTTCCGTCAGCGGCGGCGTTTGTGGCCGCCGGTTCCTTCTTCCTTCGGGCAAACAAACAGTCGCGTCTTCTTCAGCAGTCACCGTCTTCAAAACGGGGCCGGACCGGGTCCTTGGACCGTGCTGTCTGTGCATTGTGTCGATAAATGGTGAAGCAAACAAATGCCGAGGCCCAACAAAACCCAACCCGCGCCTCAAATCTGTGTTCCGAGAGTGAATTAAAAATAAAATGAGGAAAGCGCGCAAGTCGCGTACGTTAAATATTGATTTTTCAAAATAAGCAAGGACAATATGTTTACGTGGCATAAATCCACCGCTTCGGACGGCTTCGGAAGCAACATTTTCCGAACATCAAGCCCGGGCAGGTTTCAATGATGTTAACAACCGGGAGCGAGAACTTCAAAAATAAATTACCGACATTTTGCTTTTCTTTTTTGCGGTACCCCATCCGATCCATTATTTATTCGATTACAAACAGCCGAAGCGAAGGACCTCTCTCCAATGACCTCCAATGAGTCGGTGCCTCGGAGGTCGTGTCAAGTTTTATGCAAAATTTGCTCTCAACCACCAGAGTCACATCATGATCGTCATCATCATCGCCGCCGTCATCATTATTTTGCAGCCAGCAAGTTTCCGGCTAGGGCCCCGAGGCCTTTTCCGGTCGTGCCTCACGTGCACTGGCCGGCTTGTTGTTGGTTGGTGCTGGTATATCAATTAACTATTCATCGAGAGGATAGCGTGGCTTGCTCATCGAACGACCCCATGACATGGGCTGGGACCTCCGAGGAAGCTACACCGTAGCGGTAGCGGTAGATAATCTATCTCTCCGACGTGCCCACCGGGGACACCGACACCAGGATGCTGTGCAGCGCAAAAAGAAAGCGGTGAAATATTTATAAAGATAGCAAGTGTTAATTAAACAACTTTGGATAGCCACCGAAGTTCCCGGCACCCGCCGGGGGCAAAGGGGATCTCCCCCCGGGGGGGCAAAGATCAAGAGAACAACGAGCGTTTCCATATTAATTTGTTTCTCCATCCTTAATCCATCCAGAGGTCCTTAACAGGTCGCCGGTCTCCGCCGTGAAGCACACTCAATTTTCCACTGGATTACAAACTTTGCCCGGTGCCGAGGGGTCGCGGGGTCCTGGCGGAGAGTTACAGGTCCCCTGGGGGGGGTTGGGGAGTAGTGCCCCGGCACTCTGTCCCGGGTGATGTTCCGTGGCAGGATGTAGGATGTTATAAATTTTAATGGTACGTCACTTCCACCACTAGCTGCGAGGCTGCGCCGAGTATGCGAGAGGCATCACCAAGACTACTTAACGTTCAATCAACGTAGGCGATGGAGCCTGGCACATACACTCGCAGTTGGCGCGTTTGGGAATTCGAGGCGCCAACTAACGCGCCCTCCACACGTGTCGGTGTGCGTGTGGGTGTCGACCCAGCCCTTTCGGCGGGGTCGGCATGGCGCAAAAGTTGGTGCTCCGACCCAACCCGTGTTGCTGGGCGAAAGTTTTGCGTGTTTCGTTTAAGTTTGTGTCAAAGATACTTCCGGATGGCTTGATCTGGTGTAAACCTAGTTAAAATTTCATAAATCTTCAAAAAGATTGCGGTAATGAGTTTTGAAACCGATGCCGGGACGGTGTAAAATTGGGCCCGAATGCTTGTGGCGCCGACTGACGAACTAGGAAAAAGTTTCCAGCTCAAGCGGAACAACTAGTTAGGCGATTGTTGAACTGGAACGTTCCAGAAATTATGCCCCAACATGCCGGTCTCTAGGGAGTTGTTGGAAGAGCCAGCGAATTTATGGTTCCGCGGAAGCTATTTCGGTTCGTGAGTTCGTTGCGATTTGGATAAGGTAAACAGCATGAACTTAGATATTAGTTGCTTGTGTCCCAGAATAGATAGTATTATAAATAGTAATATAGAGTAAATGTTGTTTTAGCAAATCTTTGTGTCTAATAAAAGGAAAGAAACAGGGTAAAGTGCTAGCTCACGCAACGCCATTATGAAACCCTACAGAACCCTGCGATGCGTGGCGTTTTTTAGTAATTAAGCTTCCGTTTTTAATGTGCCCACGCCCGCCACCGAAACGAGGCGCGATTCCGGTTCCGGTTACCTACCGGAACGCATCCGGACGTAATGTTTCCCATCGAGCATAAGTTAAGCCCTTTTGCTGTTGATGACTCGCGGGAAAGCTGAAAACGAAAAATAAAAGAGAGAACAGAACATGATACCCAAGGACCAAACAAAAAAATCTCAATTTTAATTTGTTACGGGTTTCAAAATTACACCGTAGGAAGCGGTGAGTGTGCAGGATACCCGAGGCCACGGCGGACCTACACGACAGTAGGGAAACGGGAACCTCCACGTGTTCTCGCGTTCTGCTAACCTCGGCGAAATGGCGCAGGTAGGCTGGCTTTTGGGTGAAACCCGAGCATCCTTGTGGGTTCCGGGTAAGTGTAGGGTTGACGGCCCTGAGCCACTTTTCCGCGGATCTCACAGCATCCTAGAGCAGTTTAAGCTTAAGGGCGTGATTGCGCCAGCGTGCAGGCAAAAAAAACCGGGGGTTGCTCGTTGAATACGAGGCCCTTCTGTGTTGAGCCTTTGCCGAGAAGGTTTTCGTATGTTTTTATGCCAGTTTTTCATGTGATACCGGCCAAATGGAGTTTTCGAATGTGATCAAATGTAGGCGTTTTCTGTGTGGGGTAGTAAAAAGAAACTATAGCCTGAAGAAATTCCTACTAACTTTCTAAAACATACTGATAATAGAGGTGGATATTTATAGCAGATCTTATAAAGCAATTAAACGGAATGTGTGGTGATTAAAAGAATCGCTCTTTCCCAGCTGCCGGCAGCCAAACACAGGTTACGCTCCGTTGGGTGAGTAGAAACCATTCCTGCACCATTTTCTAGTTCCACGGCTCGCAGTCGTGCAGCGGTGCATTTCCGGTGTGGCCACTAATTGTACCGAACGGCGCTGACGCTGACGTCGAAGCCGTCGAGCCGGTAAACGGATTGGTTTAACTTTTTTTGCTCCCTCCGCGTGGCCCAATTTCCTTTCCCACCCGTGCCCGTGCCTGGGGCACCATACCGAAGGGGACGCGGGTAATGGGAAGTCGTTTTAATTAAATTAAACCGATGAGCAAACGATAGGTGCAATTTCAGGCCTTGTCGCCCGTCGGCCCGGATTACGGTACTGGCGGATCGATGCCCTGGCGCAGGCAGAAGAATTTACAACCACCGGAATTCGCTGCATTCGAACGCATGAACGCGAATCGCGAATCGGATTTAGGTGTGAAAAGGATTCCCGCTTCCGGTGAGATTGTTCGCATTGCTCGAGTGCCAAGAAGTGAACGGAGTGCATACATCTCAATACGCATCGCTCAAGGTGCGATCAATTGAATTCCGTGTTCGGAAATTGATTTCGAAATGAATAATAACAGGCGCCCCAATGGAATGCTGTTTCAAGGACTCACTGCTTGCAGGACGTCGGATGGCTATTGAATTATTTTATTTGAAACGGCAAAAGGATGTGTGGCCTATTTTCAAATCACACCACTACTCGTTGACATTTTCGTTGCGATTCGATTCGAACCGGCAAAGCAGCGCCAGATCGGCGCACAGCATCATCTGGTGGGAAATTTTTGTACCACCGCACAATGAGGGTGCAATGGCAGCATTTTCTCAGTTAATTTCTCTTTCCACACTCTCTTTCCGGCCACGGAGCTGGCCAGATTCTCCGCGCCATCCCACGCCCTGCCCTGCGCATCGGTTCTCGCCGATCGCCGGTCGGTCGAGCAACTCGTGGAAAATCTTTCCACCTGCTGGCTGGCGTGAGAAAAATCTCACTCCGCAGCGGCCGAGACCACGGACAATAAACGCTCGCGTGTCCTTGCCGCTCCCGGAGAGAGTGAGAGAACTGTGATTTTATTTTCGACGACCCGTGTCTACGACACGGAAACGGAACGGCCGGTGATGGGCGGCGGGGGTCCCACAAAATCCGCCAGAGAGGGCGAGAGACGGACGACGAAACAATGATCATGATAAGAGCGCCGAGGCAATAATCAACATTTACCACCCGGTTACCCACCACGTCAGCTAGTTCACCACGGCGCCGAAGTGAAACTCACCACACCAAACACTCACGCGGAAACTCATCGGCGCCGCGCGTGAGCGGCGCCCGAACTTCGTTCACGTGTGCGACACTCAGGCGCATGCTTGGATGCGATGTTCGAAATTCGAAAATCGCTCTCCCGGTGGACGTTACGCTCCGGAGAGCGTAGATTTTCCCATTTTCCGGCGGCCGACAGAGCGGTTTTCCTTCTTTTATTTACCTTCATCCCATGGCCGGACACTGCGTGGTCGACGAGTGAGTGTCGTTCTCGCTCCGATCGGCTGTGTGTTCGAATAAAACGAATCTTCGGTCGCACGGTCGGGTTTAGTTGCGACCGTGTCCTTACGCCGAAAGGATGATGGGAATGGGATTCGTGCGTCTCCGCGAGTGTCGTAGTTAAACGGATCCACACTTTCAGTCAGTGGAAAACCCAGCCGCAACCACCGGGGGTTTCGGGCTGCGGGCTGCGTGGTCCTTTGTTGTTGTTCGGGTTAGTCCGTTTGGTGGGGTGTGCAAGCGAGAAAAAGTCAATGCCACCGAGCTAACCCAGCGGAGGGTCGCTGATACGTGAACCGAAAAATCCGCTCTCCGTTCGCGAAGCGTGTGAAAGTGCCGAAAGCTTACTGAAAGGTGAATAAATCGGTTGAAACGTGTTTAGGATTAAGTTTCACACCACGAGCGCCACGACGCTAATGGCGCATCGGCGAGTTGAACTCCTTATGGCATGGACCTGACGAGTTACGAAGAGTGTAAACAGAGTATACCGAAAGGTCAACTTTCCGTTTTTTTTCTTTTCCATCCTGATCTACATTTTCAACATCTGGTGGGTGCTGCTCAGTACTTGGTCTTAGTCTGCACCGGCTAAACCTTCGCTAGCCGTCGGCGTCAAGTTCGTTAAGTCTCTGAAATAATCCTCGCCTGTCGAGATGCACTCGAGACGGTCGGATCCCGCTGCCCAGCTGCCAGCTGGTCCGTCGTCCTTCGCCCCTTGAAGCGCCCGTCAAGACCGGGGAAGCCATTTAGCCAAGCCCGGCCAGCTAACCAACGCACAGTTGTGTGCATCGCACGCCACTGTGACCCAGCTGTTGGGCATTTCCTTATCGTCGTTCCGAGTCCCGACCGCCTCGGTTACAGATTCACGGGTACGGTACTGACGTGAAGTCAAAAAGGGCAGAACGGAATAAACTTTTCGCCTAAAAGTGCGAGATGTAGTGACAAAAGTTGGTTGCGCCAGTGAAGAAAAAAGGGACGGAATGAAAAATGTGCCCAACAACGACGGGGAGGACGACAAACGCCGCATTACTTCGGGCCGCTCGAAGCAACAGCGAAACGATTTCCAACTTCCCGTGGGCCACCACGAGGGACGTTGGGACGAACATCTTGCTTTTCCATTAAAGTGATTGCAGTTTTTTTGCCAACCCGGCAATGGAGAGGCCCGCTACGGGGTTTGGGGCGAAAGTCGATTGTCGTTTTTCACTCCCCAACTCGCCGGAAACGGTTGGAACCGGGCGTGGAATGGGCTGCGGCCGAAACAGCAACGGAGGGACAGCTGGGACATCCACCGGGGACCCCGGGTGCGATCCAAACGACGGCTTCATCTTCACAAAATTGCAAGATTTATGTGCCGCTTCAACAACTTCCTTCCAACACTCTCCCCACCACTAAGCTGCCCTGGCCAGTAGGGGACCGAAATTTAGACAGCAACCCGGGGCTGGGGTGGGCAGCTGTTTTATTGAAATTGAAAATTAATTAATTTTCCGACTTGGTGCATCGGGTGGTGTTACCTCGGTTCCGGTCAGTTTTGACGCTCGACGTCTCGGAAGGAAACAAAATGGAATGCGCCACGAGAAGGATGCGAGAAAAAAACGGATTGTGAGTCGCTGGGCACCGGAATCCGGAAGGCAAAAGTCGAGAGATTCCTTTTCGCGATGACTTTTCGCGTTCTCTGCATATCCCCTTGCCTCGCGTAAATAACCTTTCACGGGCCACCGAAGCAAAAGGGAGCAAGGCGGATCGAGCGAGAACGAAACAAATTAAGGACGACGGCGGGACGGTTTATAATTTTCTTCGCTTCGCAAACAATTTTCTGACATTCCCTTCTGTGGCGCGGAGCAGTGACAGAGTGGACCAGTCGGTGGGAAGCCATCGTTTAATTGGCTCCCGGGGTCTTAAGATGTTCGTGCGGCATGTTGCGGCATCCTTCAGCCGAGCCCAGTGTGTCTGCGCTGCAGCAGGTCGTTAATGAGAGAGGTCTGCTAACGCGCGCGTTGGCCACTTGAAAGGTCTCCCAAGGAGCTGCAATTTGAAGGGCATCGTAATGCTGCATCGTCACAAGGGACTGGGACGACGACGTTTGTGCAGTGCTTAGTAAGAAAATAAACATACGGCTGCTGACTAGACACTAACGGCTTCTCGAGTGCCGTACCGTGTGAAGTGACCTCGCCAGAAGGCGTGGAGCACCCGGAGTGAACATGAATGTTGCGCTCGTAATTAGTTTCAAACGGTTTTGTGTGTGGAAGGGGCTAACAATGGCTCCCAAAACTGGAAGCTACTCTCGAAAGCGATTCCCTCAAAAGTTTCTCTCAGAAATGCGATGCGGCTTTAACCCGCCTGCCGGTGGCCAATCCACTCTAAATATCCATTCAAAACAAGCCGTTCCATAAACTCCTTCCAAGGAATCTACTTTATGCGTTTCAATTGGCGGCGCCCGTGCTCTCCGTGCTCGGTCGAGCAATCGGAGAAGGTGTTCGGATCGCTGGAAAGTTGAGTTGATTCCCGGGTGAAAACTTTTCCTCAAACCAACCGCCACTCTATATTGGCTTGGCGCAAATAAAATCAGCAGCGGTGAAAAACGAACGAAACGGAACGAACCGGCCAAAGGCTTGCGCGGCGAAAGCGAGTGAAATAACCAAAGGCAAATAATGGAATGGAAATGTATCCCCTATGCGCTGCGTTTATGTGTGTTTTATGGTTTGTTTGCCCAAGTCTCCCCTCCGCGGTTACCTTCACTTGATTTGAGGCTCAGATCCACCCGGCAACTTCCAGCTCTACGGGGCGGCGCGGCTGGAAAATCAGTTGCAATTTTCAAACTTTCTCAATTGGGAGATAAATTTATAAAGATCCGGGGCGCACATAAAAGTGAAGTTCCCTTTATTTCGTTTCACCGCCAAGCCGTGCCGTGGCCGAGGGCCCCCCTGATTTGAATTTCTTGCTCCGGCGAAATTTGGAGACAACCGAAAAAGAAAACGCGTCTCATGTCCTGGCGGGAGAAAATTGTATTCGCAACTTTGAGACAGCTTGGCCCGGCGGGGCCTGCAAATCTTCACCCAGTCCGAAACCCAGTGAATTGTTTCGCTTGTTTTGGTGTTGTGCCTACAGCAGCGTTTATGTTTCGGAACAGCCCGGAACTACCCAGGGCGGGGATCTTTCGCGCTTCGAGCCCGTGCCAAAGTTTCGGGGGTAATTTGCGACTCGCAATCATTTTGCCTCCGTCGTGTGATCCGAAGAAAGAAATCCGCTTTCGCGGAGCACAGAGCAGAATTGTGTCCTCCACACGAGCAAGTCCCTATAGGAGCGAGTCGTAATAACTATCTTCTTGAGCGCCGCCATTCACCAAACTATGGGGCGGATGGGGACCAGGGATTTCGGTACGCACTTTACAAGGGACGCAAATCGCGTCCTCGTGCGTTTTGGGCACTTGTATTTTATTGTACCATAAACATGGCGTTCTCCGTGGTGATGGTTGTAAAATTGGCTGGAAGGTAAAAAAAGCGCCCGACCCACGGAATAAATAAATAAACGATTGCACGATCTCTTGTATCGAAGAAGACGCCCGTCTGGCAGCTTTGCGATGGCGCAACGGTTATCTTTAAGGTGTGAGCCTTGCCCACTCGTCCAGAAGGTCACTGCCCTGACGGGCAATATTTTTACCGTCTTCTGCAATTTGTTCAATTCAATAGCTTCATTTCCGCGCAACCGGCAAATCCCCTGCCGCGGACCCAGGATCGACGGGTGCTCCTGCGACAGATTGAATGAATCCAATCCATTTGGAAGCATCCGGTTTTGACATAAAATAAAAGACTGCTCAGCCAGAGCAACCTAAGCCACGTGAGGCCCCATTGGCTGGAGCGGGTGTCCTTAAGGGAAATTCCATCGCCGACGAGGACAGCGCCAGCGGGGTTAACAAAAGGGGCGAAATGCGGCCGGACTTCGCCCGCCAATGTTTCGAAGTTTCGAAGATGGCAATGAAGTTCGGTCGGTCCGGGCTGGAACGAGCCGGAAGCGGAAAAGCGCAATATCCTTCGTTTATTGTTCCTTCTTTTGGCGCCCTTGTTTTATTCTATTTCGACCCACCGGACACTTCGGGGTCGGGCCAGGCTTCGGTTCCGTTCCGACCTAGCGCTTGATTTCTCTTTGTTGCTTCGCTCCGAGGTTCGTTCGAGAATTCCGAGCGGCTCATTGAAGATGGACACGTTTCACACATTTAACGTGTGCCACGTGGTTGTGTCGCCAGAATGGACCAGAACCAAATAAGGAGAAACTTTTTCTCACCACTTGCCGCTCGTTGTGCTTCCCGTGTTGCCGTGGCCAAGAAGACAAAAATGTTCTTCTACTTAAGCAGAAAAGAATTGTGGGGTGCACTGTCGGAAGTATGTCAACTGGTGTTGTCGAACCGAGTGTTGTCCCTTTCGAGTGTCATTTAGTCAGCTTTTAGCAACCAGGCTCCTTTTTCTTAGAACCTGTGAAAGTGAATATTTGTTCAGTGTTTTATTTTCTTTATTTTCCTTTACTGGTTTATCTGGTTATAATTCAAAACATACGGCCATCTTTCGGCCTCAACTCGTAGTCGTAGCTCAGTATCCGGGGGACCAAAGTGGGCTCGTCGATCAGCCATTCCAAAGACAGTGGTTTGTTTGGCAAGAAAAACATCAATCCTAACGAAATCGACACCACAAAAACAGTCAGGTTCTGCTTCTGCTCGAGCGAAAATTTCTGGCCCCAACAAGGAGGAGGATAAAAAGCTACCAAAAGAAGGAACGCAAGTGCTAAGCGTGACTCGCACAGCTTGATGACTTAGCGAACGGTGGAAAAGTAGTGGCTTTCCTCGGATCCGTGTTGCCTTGGTTCCGAAAATTGTGCGCACGTACGACGTAGGAAATTCAATACCAGCACACCGAGTGCAGCAAGTAGTCGTCGGTCGGTTCGGAACTAATCCACTAGCTTTGATGCTTTCAGCCCGGCATTAGCCGCCAGCATCCAAAGCTGTTACAGTGTGTTGGTGAAGGTTTGTGAGACGCCGAAACTTCGTTGTCTTTGGTTGCCCGGTCGGTGCCAAGTTTCGGCCAACGCTCGGAGCAGCCAGCAGGAAGCTGAAAACTTCTCCACAGCTTATCCTGAACGGGCGTGGGCGTCCCGGTGTCTGGAAGGAACTGTCTCCGGTGTGTGCTGTCGGTCGCACCTGGTCTTCTGAGCCGGAGAATGCCGAAAGAAAAAACCACTACTACGCAACACAAACTTCCAAGACAAGAATGCTCGCCAAAACTGCTGCAAAAGTTGGCGAAAAATTTACATAAATAGTTAACGTGTGAGGCGAACATGGTGGAGAATTTTTGCGGCGAAGAAAAGGAAAGTCCTTACCTCGGAACTGCAACTCAACTCCAACGAACGTTCCGTGATCAGTCCGTGTCCAAATTTTCCAAATGAAAGACCTTGCGCAACCTTTGAACACCGACCCGCGAACCGGTGGCGTCAAGAGGTTCATGTATTTTAATAGATTCAGGCAAAAGTTTGCGATTATTAAGTGATTGTGCCCAGGTGCTGTCCCAGATATCGGGGAGGGCGTCCGAAGCGTCAGCAAAAGAAACTGACTTTTGATGCTCTTTGACAATCACAGAGACTCCACAAGTTCGTCCGAAACAACTGCTGTTAAAGTGACCAACTAATAATGGTTCTTTTCCTCCCTTTTCAGTAGTAGTTTTTAAATTAGTTACTAGTGCAACCCAAAGGTAGTAGGGAGCGAGCAAGCAAGTGGCTAACGATCTGCTGATCGCCGTTCAGAGTGCTACTTTTGTGAAAAATCAAAGTCGGCCCGCGACGTGAAAGTGGCGAATGTCAAGTGGCAGTTTAGAAGGCAGTTGCAATATTCAGTAGGCTGCGACCGTCCGACGGTCGTGCGTCGTGGTTTCAGTTTTCCCTGTCCCGGTGGAGGGGTCGTGCAGTTGTGTCAGGCCAGGCAAGGAATGCGGCAACCGTGAACCGTAATATGATTTTTCCTCCACCCGTGAACAGCCGCTCTGCACGTGTGACATTTTAGCGACGATGGTACAACGCAGCAACAAGTCAAGGTAAGCGTGCTGTAGAACTACATTAATGAATGATGGTGATGTGTTTGTGTTTCACCAAACCCATTTTTCAATTGTCAAATTTGTTTAGAAAAACACCTCTTTTTGACCAAAAATTGCTTTGCATCACAAGTCAATTGACTGACGAACCAAACTACAAGCCAAATTACCAAAGGGACCATCAGGGGCTGAGTGAATGATGATTTTCGTAATAAACTTTCATGTTCAATGGAACCAAAAGAAAATACTCCATTTTTCTATAAAAGAATAACTGTTGAATGTAATTGAGCATTAATTTGCAATCGAACAATGTATACAACAATCAATCACTTCGGCCCACACATCGCAGGAGAAGAATGAGATGTAAATGCGCTGCGTAAACAATTAAACGTAAAGTGTCCAAGGAACACATTCCTACCCGAAGGCGTTCGAAGACATTGCATGCGGCAGCAGGGAAATTCACCGGAAGCACGACAAGATGTCATTTCTGTCCGATCTGGTTTAATTATTTGCGGCACACTGCACCACACCGGCCATCCTTTACGGCTATCGGCATTCCGGGTGACAGTAAGTGGCACCGCGCCTGCCGCAGGATTCAACATAGTTCAATCGATTTGCATCGAAAGCGTACACGGCCTGCCTCGATTGCGGCGTGACGGTTTACATGATCGGTCGGTTGGGCTGTGAAGTTCATTACCATCATCGTTACAGCAACGTCGAGCAGATGTGCCAATTATGCCAACATTTACCGAGGCCGAACTGTGTCACGGCTGTCCATTGTGTTTACTGGAAACGGAGATTCATTATCGGAAAATGTGGCTGCAAAATGCAAACCGACAAGAGAACCGGTTCGAAGGTCCTTTTTTTCAATGTTGGCGAGCAAAAGAACCCGGCGGAAAGCTTTTCTCCGTTCCTTACGCTCCGGCGAAGCGCAGGTGTTGATGCAGCGGAAAGAAATTGGCTTCCTCCAACCAAAGCCAAGGTCTCAGGGCCTCATTTTAATAGAAGGCATTAGCGTTAATCTTTAATTAAAAGTTTTTCACCCCACTTCCATCGGGCGTGGCGGCGGGCAGGCATCGAACACACATCCGGGAGGGCCTCGATGGGTTTTCCCGCACATGGTGTTCCATGACCTAGTCCCCAAAACGCCGAGCCGAACACTGCAGACAAGAAGCATTAACGATGAACTGGTGGCCCCGCAGTGCACCTGTGTGTGCCCACCACGAACCTCCTCCCTGGCGGAGGTTCTGAGACGAAATAATTATAAAACTAATTTCCTTCCCATCCGCCAGTGGCCCACGGAGGCTCCGCTCCTGCCCCGTCGCTTTCCCACTGCTCCGTGCATCGGAATCGTTCCGGAAATTCACGCCGTTTCGGCCGTGGGAATGGCTTTTGTTCGATCGTTGCACATCGTTCGGGAGCGTCGGTGAAGAAACTCGTTCGCCTGCAACTCGTACGGGCGGAACTTTTGGGAATATGCACCAACGGGTGGGAGGTGGGAGTGAACAATAAGTCCTCCTCGGTGCAGGGATCGATCCTGGTCCTGGTCGTCCGTTGGTCGGTGAACGACCACGCCAAACCAGGGCCAAGGCTTTCGCTCGAGTTTTTCAGAAGATCCGTGTCCGCACACACAGCGACCGAACGCTGAGGACGGTAATTTATATTCATAGGCAAGCATTAAAACACCATTAAGATAATAAATTACATTTGATTAAATCTGCATAAAGCTGGCATGTAAAAATTGTTGTAAAATTTGCACCACCACCACCGCCGCATTGTGAGCAGTTTGTCCTTCGGTTTTTATGCCCGAGAAAGTCCCGCCGACGACGACGAGGACGATGACGCCAGGACGGTTCGTCATTTGCTCGTCGAGGGAAAGGTTTTTCGGGCGGCCCGGAACTGTGAGAGGTTAACGAAAGAATCTTGGGCACTGGTTGGAGGTACTACCGGCGTAACCAACCTGCTGCTGCTGCTGCTGCTGCTGACGACGATGAGCACAAGGAGGCCAAAGCCACAGCTTAGCCTCATGGCGTACGGAAGAGTCTCGGCGGACGCCCAGCACCCGGCAGCCGGAGGGTGTTAAGTGTGGTAAGGCAAGGGTGAAAGTGATTATGAGTAGCACGTAAAACCCCGACGGGGCCCGAAACTGCCGAGCGGCCGGCAGCGAAAGCGAATGCTACGACCCGGGCCATGGCCAGGAAGCAGGAGCGAAGCGAAACGAGAACCGGGCGGCTGTGGGAATTATTAAAATGTGAAAGACGATGATGTGCAGCCCGTTATGTGCCGGGCCGGGTGGGTCTGGACCACACAGCGCCACACCGGTTCTGGCGTCCATTAGCAATGAAGTACACAATGAGCCACACAATGATGCTGGCGCTGTTCAAAGGCTGCCGGAGAAGCTCCAGCACCGGCAGCAGCAGCAGCATCATCGTTATGTTGTATTATGCTGACGATGGGCGCGCACCGTCGCAGGTTACACAAGTTTGCTCGCAAAGTTCAGCGTCATAAAAAGTGGCGCCAAATGGCCGGTGGAAGGGTTGATGAGTTTAGGATTTCGGCAAAAACCTCGGCCGGCGTCTGCAGGTTTCCTCATTTTATGGTTCGAGCTGCCGAGGGGCTTCTCAGGCGGGTCTACCGACGAAGCAGACCAGGACTAGAAAGTTGTCGGTGCACTACTAGTCAATGACATAAAGCAGAGAAGCGGCCGAGAAGCCGAGAATGACGATGGGGTCTGGGCCCTGGGCCGTGCCAGACTCATTTCGCCATAATGAAGTATGGCGACCGCCACCGACGGCCCGTTCGCATGTTTGTGTGTTTTGTGTAAAATGAAAAGCAGAGCAAAACGTGAGTGAGGACCGAGAAAAGCTCGTCTAAATTTGCGGGAAATCAAATTTGGAATTTGGGCACGGAGTGTGTCCCTCGTTAATGCGAGATGCCCGAGATGCGGAGGTCAGCCCAAGCAAAGGAGCACATTTCACGCGTTGCTAATTAGAATACGAAAAGTATGGGCTCAGTGTTAGATGGAGCTAGACTATTTCTCATTTTTTCTTTTTTTTTTTTAAATTGAAAGACTAATAGACAATTTACAAAACTTCAACATTATTTGTAGCTCAATATCAACCGATAACTCCGTAATGGCACCTTTAATTCGAGTTGAATCAGTCACTCGTACAGAAGTAATGAATGAACGACAGCTCTGAAATGCGACCTAAAAATGTGAGGCTCCGCTATGCTGCCCTAAAATACCACATCAAGAATTCGAAGCAGCTGGTTCTCCCTCGTCAAACAATTGAATTGTTTCGTTCGAGGGACACAGAACGAAGGGAACGGTTTCCGGGGCGGTTCAGCTACCTGAAGCTCCCCTCAATGGGGTTCTATGTTTAAATTCGTCCCTAAAATTTGAGGGCCACGAGAATGACGCACAAAGAGCTGAGCCTTCCGTTATTCGAAGCGCATTGCGTGTCCGAATTTGATACATACCGCTGGTAACGTGTTTTCGGTTTCTACCACAAAAACGTTCTCTCAACCGGAATGGTTCAATATTTCAGTTTTGGTGCACTCTCGAAATGAATACGCAGAATGCGATTTTACTCACTCAAACGTGCGTCGTTTTGGAAGCAAGGAAGCAGTTGACCATTGTGGTTCCGTATGAAGGTTGTCTTTTAATTAAATATTTACCGTACGGGGCTTTATCAACAATCAAACCAGTTGTGCAAACATAATGCACACGTTTTCTACCATCGGTATGATGGTGAATAATCGTCGGTCTAAGTTTGGTAAACTTGGAACGATTCGATAAGCTCCCGAGAGACCTTAACTAATAGAAGCTATTTTTGGTAGCTTATGATGTGTGCCATTCCGTATCGCAGTTTGATGAAACAATATGCGTGTTTTGGTCCAAAATTATTCACACAACTGGCGATTATTCGTCGAACTCAACGGAAAGAGCGGATGATGTTTTGCCGGATCCGAACGCTGAAGTGTTGTGAGCTTCGTTTCCGCTTCCCTGGCGGGAGTTTCGTCAGCTCTTCCAGAATGTTCCAGGCTATTGTTGTTGATTTCGATTGGTTTATGTATGTAGATTAATTACTGTCAGTAAGGTTGGGTTTGCTGTTGAGATCGCCACATATCTTTTGCCCTCAAACAGCTCTTCCATTTTTCTTAGCTGCTAATCTCAACCGATGCGGTTTTGTACTTGCAAGAAGTGCTAAACCCCGGTCCAAACATGTATGCATCCAAAACACCGAAACAAGCATCACCACAAGATGTCAAATAAAAATCATCAGGATGACAACAAGGGGCCAAAAGTTGGCGATGATAACGAAACCGAGCTAAACGGCCAACGATTTCTGCATGCACGCCTCAAGACAGGACGACGGGTCGAGCGCTCGAGTGAAGAACTTTGAAACCAAACCTATCCGGGCGGACCGGGATCGAGCCTAGCCGGTGCTGGCGGAGTGTTTGGTACGGGTTTGATGGAAAGTTTCTCACCCACATTCTGGGCGGCTGTTTTGTCCTGCCGCCACACACTCCACCGGCCACCGGTGATTGTCTCCGGCCGGAGATGACAATCGAACATTTCCATATGTTACGGATCAGCAGTCGAGTACCGTACCCGGAAGACGGACCGGGCAGTAGTCCAACGATTTGGCCGCCAATGTGGTTTCAGTGTGTCTCTGTGTCTGTGTGTGTTCGTCCTGGCAGCAGCTTCGCAGCCCGTAGACCCCATAGACATAATTTCGAGGCCCGGCCATGCAGGCTCAATTTCCTAGACCACTGCCAGCCTTCGAACTTTCGCGTGACGTTGACCTCGGTCGCCGGAGAAAAGTTGCCTCCTGGCGAGACCTTCCCGACCTTCCCCGGGGGAGCCCCCGAGGGAGCTTCCCTGAGCATTCCCTGGTCCTCGTGCCAATGCACGGAAGTTTGGACCGCGTGACATCCTGCAGATGCTTTGCAGGATGCTGTCCCGCTTTTGCAGTGTCCTTGCGCGTCCGGACGCGTTGACCTGAAGAGGCGAGGCGAGGATTGTTGCGGAAAGTTTTTCGTTTTATTTATTTTCCCAACTTCGACCGGACCCGGGGAGTGATGGAGCCTGGTGGCGGCGGAGGAGAAAACGCTTCCCCCCTTTCGCTTCGACCGTGATGTGGCGAAGAAACTGTCTTCCCGAAAATTGCATTATCTGGATCCCGGGGCAGGGCCGGGTATCTGGCCACCGAAAGGCACCGGGCTGCGGAAACCTACGCCAGAAGCAAAGAGAATACCGAAGCCTTCTTCTTAATTTTAATGAGCACTGGTTTAAGTTTCAAGCACCATTAATAGCGGGATCGGGAGTCGGGAATGGTTTGCGCCGAATGTTGATGGGGTCTCCGAAAGGAGGCTCCTTTGCCGCGTCCGCACGGGAGATTCCTCGAAAACCTTCCCATTTCAATGGGATCGGTGAATAAAAGCGAGGGGCGTGCACATTGGGGAAAACCGAATAAAGAGAAAATGGCGGCGAAAATTAAAGTTCACTTCGTTTGCCTACTGCCGTCCGCCGGCGGCGCTCCGTGGCCAACCAGGCCAGCCTTTTGAGCAACCCGAAAGTCCCTTGTGATGGAAATTGGGAGAAAAAAGTTTAAATTGTTTTTCACCATTTGCGTGTGCAGCGGCAGCGAACGAAGAAAGCGAATTTCCCGTTCCCATTTTCATCGGAACGGGGCCCCTTTCATCGGGTTTCATTAATTTTTCCGCCACACAATTCGGGAAAATGGGGCTCGGCTTATGGCGTTTTCTTTTCGCCACCGCACACACCCAACAAACGGGAAACGAACCAAAAGCACATTGAGCAATCAGCGCGAACGATTGTTCACCGCCCGAGCTTTGTGGCCATTTAATCAATAGAAAGCACACGGAGGCAGGCACGTCTGACGCAAACAAATGAACGCCTCTCGGTCGGACGACGAATTTTCCGAGTGACGGTGAAAAGAAACGCGAGTTTTTCCTTAGTCTCCAAAATCCGGCACCCGGAGTGCTTGCGGTGCGCGAAGAGTAAATAAATCCATCACATTACTAGCTTAACCCTTGGCGTTCGCCGCTCAATTGGCCCGGCACCGCACCGGTGCGTTTCCGCTTTCCAATCCTCACCACCTCAGCACCGGAGCTCGGAGAATGGTCCATTGTGTCGGTGGCACACAAAAAACAGAACCGGAGCTCATCGGTCTCATGTGTTCTGGAAGTAAGGAGTGCAAGATCGTGAGGTTGAATGGTGAGCAAATAAATTACATGTTGCCCGTGGCTTCCGGGAAATCTTGGGGAGGGTTTTCCTTCTCGCTTCGGAGGAGCTTATTTTCCAGTCTCCGCTAGATGCTGGTGGCAGTGGAGCTAGAGCTTATTTGGCAGTGAACGTTGGGTGCATTGCTTGTGGTTTTCGTGCCGTTGGTTTGTGGGTCAAGTTCGCGTGTGTTAACACAGCCACATGCATGAACTGACACCGATTAATCGCCAAGTAATGGTTTTAAGGGATGGTTTAAGGACTTAAAGTTATCGTCGTCATAATACGAAAATCATTTTAAAATATTGTGAAAAATATCACCGGTTGGGGGTCCTCTTCTAGTACCGAATAAAGCACATTAAAATCTTCGATCCGATAAGTATCATTTGTATATTTACATTCGTAGAATCATGCAAATGTTTTATCACACCTCGAAATGGGAATATATTACACAGGCGTTGCGCGATAATCTTTCCCGCACTATCACCGATCGAATTAGTTCCGGGGCGAACAGATTTCGAACAGAGTGGCACCGGATTTATGCACCCCTTGGCCGTGCGCTGTGCAAGATAAGCTCTAACTCTAGCTTCCCACGTAAGGCACGTTCTGCGTCGGTCCCGAACTTAGTGCAAAGAAACCCCCAGCGGCGGCGGCGGCTGCCACGTTCGCGGTGCGCGAGTTTGAATTTGAATTTTTGATTATAATTTGTACGTGGAAATGTTTAATTTTTGGCATAAATTACGTTAGCCTCCACGCAAACTTTGACTTCGCTCTGGTTCGGAAATTCGGTGCCTCTCAGATGCACCTTTGCGTTCGGCGCTCGCCGTGCCTACGCATCCCGCACACGTACATCTTCGTTCATCAGGCACACGTACACCACCACACAGGTGTGTGCGAGCTACTGAATGGGATGCATTTATGTGCATGTTGAACGGTGTGGGGCCGACCAAAAAAAAAGAGCGAGAAACGAGGAAAGCTCAGGTGAGATGACATGTGCAATGAAAAGCCAAACCAATATGGTGCTGAAACTGATGTGTAATTTTCATACACCGTACCGGGCGTTGAAAACGAATATTCCGGACAGGGGCGCCGCCGCAGGTGTGTACCTAGTGGTCCATTGTTTGACGGAGAATGGGGCTTGTAGCATAAAATCATACGTCGACGCATGAATATGTTCGCCAATCTCCCTCTCGCACGGTGAACGGCCGTGCGGTGCGTCGATTTTGCATCAGGCGAGCCTTCAACGCCCAGCACGGGGTATTATGCCATTTTGGATTGCCTTTAAAAAAAAAGTACGGAAAATCCTAACGCCAGTGAAAAAGCGAAACCTTCTGTCGGTGAAACGAAAGCACTGTTCGGCACCGGCATCGGGGTATAACGAAAGACAAATATCGCTTGGAGCAGGTTAGGCGGCTCTTGATGAGTGCACACGCCATACGATGATGTCTGAACGGATTCGGGCAGGAAAATGAATACATTCCGTACGGGGAGACAGGTACGGTTCGGGAATCAGGCAGAGTTTCACCAGAGAATTAGACTTGATTAAATACACTTTCGAACTTTCAGCTCAACGGAGCAAAGGACCGGAAACTCATCAAAATATATCTTTACCTACTGATGCAATAATTTGTCTGGTGGCCCCCAGAGCGCCCCAAAGTGGCACCCTACATATCGCCACCGATGTATCACCGAAGGTGATATAAATCTGTGCCATAATCTGGATACATTTATGCTCCGTGTCCTCGTTTCGTTTTTTTGCTCCTTGCTGCTCGGCACGCTATCGGCCGCCGCCACCGCCGCCGTGTCGTAATGCACTTTTTGTGCAGCCGTTCCACTAAACCGATTTTTATCCGGCCCTTTCGCTGGTCGTTCGGCTCCTGGAAGCCGGCCACCGGCCAGCCAGCCAGGAAGGAGGAGAAGCGTATCAATTTATTCAGATTTAATGACCAAAGCTGGGACAGTATTGAGAATTATCGGTTTTTACTGTTTGCTTCGAGCTCGACGATGCCGGAGGCAGAGCGAACAGTCCCGGGGAGGCAGCCTGGTCAAACTGGGTCTTCTGGTCCGGCCCTGAGCCGAGGGCCCTGGTTGGTTGCAAAATTGTGCATAAATTGAATTTCGATACGAATTTAATTACGATAATCTGTGCTAGTGGGCCGGAAGAAATAAGTGCCAGCGTTCCGAAGGTTGAACCCTGCCGGGCTTGTCGCAAAAAGCTAATCCTCGCCCATTCGCTCGTCGGACCCCGACGTGGCTGATCGATTTCCAATTGCACGCTGATTCTCCCTGTCATTCCATACGGTAAATGGCCATCAAATGCGCCGAACTGAATGCCCCGTCCCTCGGATGGTGTAAAATGTGAAGGGTGGTGGCCGGAAAACTGGCCGCGGTTCGACTGGAACCTGTTGCCTGAAATAATTCTGATCCTTACCATCGAAACCCCCACGATGCCCGGGGGTGGTCTGGCCAACGGCTGGCTTTTAATCTGAAATCGATAAATGCAAAGCCTGAAAGCAGCGTCGAGTGCGTGAAAGAACATTTTGGAAATTGGAAAACTCGGTGGCCAGTGCTCTATGCAATCATCGAAATGAGCCTTCTGGTCGGTTAGTAATCGAACTCTCTCTCTCTTTTTCTCCGGTTCTCGTTTCAGCATGGATTACGTTAGTTTGGGCTGTTGCACGCTGGCCTTCGTGCTCTACATCAACACACTGAACGCGGGATTCGTCTACGATGATAGGTGAGTGTGTCGAATTTACTGAACGTAAAGCTATCAACAAATTACGCTATCAGCTATCGTCGGAATGGTTCCTAGAGTAGCTCAAAGTACGAGGAAATTCCAACCGTGAGTTTAGAAGCGACCAGAAAGATGTGCTTTACAAAGATAAACGTCGCAGTAGTTCACCGTTTCGACTACGGAGTCGGTCGCTGTTGTGTTTCCAATTCAAAAGACATTCAGTGACGATTTCTCGGAACGTGTTCAATTGAGCATTAGGGATTCGGAACGAACGGGCGCTGCGTTTGATGTTGGTCGATCGTCCAAAGCCTGCTTGATGTTGCCCTGCTGACGAAGCTGACAAAGTGTAGCTTAACGTATCACTCAGTCTCAGAGACGAAATGCAAAATTTTCATTACACTAATCCCACCACAGGCCCCATGCGAGTCTATTGTTTGATGACGAGTTTCCGATGGGAAGATCTAAAAGTCCAAAGTGTAACCTGTGGGCTGCACTCCTTTGTTCGTAGTGAACGGGAGCTAGTTCACTTCGGCAGGAGCTAAATTGAAATTTAATTCATCTCGTCTATTTACTGTGTTATTTCGATTTACAGATCCGGCCGCATCCTGAATCAATATTCCTTTCGAGTGGTCTGTAAACTTACGACACGACCTCAAGGTGTGCCAAGTTTAATAAACTGCTCTGAAACGTTCAATCTTGGTTCCGTTTCTTTGGCCACCGAGTGCAAGCTTTTTTGCTAAAACATAATAATGAAAATATTCATTAAGTTTTAATGAAAGCAGTGAAGCTCCCTCATTCACGTTGGGTCCCGATGACCAAGAGTGACCATAAAGAATTGGACGATTCGTCCGCTTCGTTTGGACCACATCGAATGATTGGAGACACTTTTTGATGTTCTCCGCTCATAAACGGGGTGATTTACTGGCTAGCTTCTCACCGGGGTGACAGCAGCAAAAACACTCGGAAGCGATCCTTAGCCCTAAAAACCCGCCAGGAGTGTCCATAAGTAGATAAGTACATTAAAGAAGATTTATATTCAAACAAACCAGGGCGCTCACTCGCCCGGTCGGGACCGGACCAAGGCGGTCCGCCCGGAAACGCCGGCCACATAATAGATTATTCACTGTATTATCACAAACGCAACGGCCACAGATACTTCATTCGCCAGCGAGAGCCCTTTTGCCGGTCGGTGGGGCTGGACGGTTCCGGTTCCCCTTTCTCTGCGTGTCTAGGGAATACCTCTTCCAGGGAGAGTGTCGGTGGTTCCGACACCCGAGTGGCGCCCGACGAAATGGTTATTATTTCATCGCTTCGGGATTATTTCTGGTATTTCTTGTGGTTTGTTGTGGTGAGACCCGTTGGCCGGAGAATGATATGCTGGTGCACCTGGACGGGTGGAGGGCACCCGATTCAATTTATCTTCCCCACATTCACACATCGGTCGAGTCGGGAAGCCCTCCAGGTTTAACCTCTTGCATGACAATCTGACGGCTGTTCCGTCGAATTCGGATTCAACCCCTGCCTCGCCGGGGATCGTAATGGTGACTTAAAATGTGAGTAACAAACGGTCAGTGTCAAGATACAGTGTTGTAATCTGTTAACAGGTGAAATGTATCAGTACGTGGTGTATTGAAGTTTAGTCCGGAATTCCTAACGGAAAGCCACGCAGAGGAAAAATGTTGGTCAAATAAACTTTGTATGGGGAAAGCACCGTAAATACGTAATGGTCTGTAATTTTCTTGTCATTTCTAGGCCAACAAGTTTGAATGTTATCATCGTTGTCACACTGATGTCCCAGACGACCTGGGCCAGATAATTAAGGGGTTTTGGGGCGCCTCAATGCCTGGGAACCATAGGATATAGGTGCGCTGTCGCAGCAAGGACACGGATACGAAGGCCTACGTTCTATTATTGGACTTAGAGACGCTACGTCAAGCCACGCGTTCGTAATAATTGCAACCGATTTCCACGAACAATGGCGTCCTAAAATAGAGTAACGGTTTGCGGGACCGAGGGACCGAGGGACCGAGGGACCGAGACAACTTTCTTCGTACCAAATATAATCTATCGTAGCACGTTTTCATATGGAAGTAGGAATCCGAAAGGCATATTAATAGCCTTCATAATTACCGAGTGATTTATGAATTCTGAATACACTTACTTGCTCTTATTTCCAGGAAATATTTCAAATTGAACTCCCGAGTGATGACAAACAGTACGTTCTTTTGGTTGTTGAAGGACTACTGAGATTCACTTTTACCGGTGGTTGAACGCCGGCGACTGACAAAAGGCTCAACCGGCGAACACCTGCAATGCGGTCGATATGTTACCGATATCGGCTGCCATCGTTGTCAATATGTGGCCAGATGGCCACGCTGGGCAAACTTGGCGAAGAATTCTCTCATTACCCGTACGCTGCCGTGGAAGCTGTCGTGCTGATAAGTGGACAACTTTTTCTTCCGTACCCGCCACCCGGCACCCGGCACCCGGCACCCGGCACTGGAGTTATTTTAGATGGCTAATTAATGACGGCAGCGAGGACCACATGAGCGGACCCCTGCCAGCGCCGTTATGCTCCGACGGCTGACGGCTACGCACACAGGCGAACAATGGGTTGTGTGCGGAGCAAAAAGGATCTCATTAATCGTTATGGGCTGCCATTTGATGTTGGCTTGTAACGCGATACCGTCTGGCTCGGGCTGGCTCGGACTCGCCGTACGTGCCATTGAAGAAAGCTGACGGATTTCGAGCTGCTCGCCGGACGGAACGGTTATGTACTTCGTTCGGTGGCGTCGAACAAATTTTTAATGAGCCATACACCACCAACCAACGTTTGGCAGCACTTAATAAAAAAAAGGGTGTAGAATAACTCGACACGGTGCTAATTAAACTAACAAATGGCCACCGACCGTCATCACTTTTGCAAGCCACACGCGAATTACGGGTAGGATTTCGGGATTATGTTTTAGATTGGGACTATTTGAAACCATTTTTAATTCACTTGCACTGCGCTTCTTTGGGTTCAATGTTGACTATGATCGATGATTCAAAAGCGCTCTCGGTTGTTCAACAAACAATCGAAGCACACTAGTTTGGGACGTTTCCCATTTCCCCATCAGCTTACTGTGATGTATTCGAGGAAAGCACCGCTTTTTTGCATCTACCTACGTTCCAATCAGGAATACCTTTCGAGGTCCTCTTTTTTTCTTGTGGCTCAATACTCTTCCACTATTAAACGATCAGCTCAACCGGTACATTCCACAAACAACCAGGCGTCTCCACTAGTCCGAAACGCTTTGACCCCCACCAGGAGTACCGTTCGCGCTAATAGAGCTGCCGAAAGCAGAGGGTCGACATGCCGAGCGGAACATTTAACATGCTGCTGCTGTCGCTGCTGGTGGTGGTGGCAGCGACGTGGCTCTAACAAAATTCCCCAGCAAAATACATAACTCGGTGGCGCACGAAAGAGGACAGCTCCGGGCAACGTGGACGTCGCTTAAACTCTTTGTTTTCGGGCCTGTGCTTTCAACACTGATAAACTATTCAATTGAACATGGAAGGAATGTATCGGTGCAGCACAAATCAAACGAACGGATCGGTGGGCCGGGGGATAGGGAACAACAACTCGGGAACACTCGCGCTCTGTGGTGGAATGTTATGGACGAAGAAAAATGGCCAATTGAATCAACGCTGGCAGACACATACAGAGAAGGGGGGACGGCAGGCTGGTTGGTGGGCTGATGTTAGATGATGTTCGAGCCCGGCACCGGCCGCTGACAGACCGGTATCGGTTTCTCCGGGCTGTCTCCGGGTGGTTCGGAAGCGACACGTGCGCCCGGCAACGACACGGCAACAGTCAACGGACCGTGCCCAGGAAGCCGCAAACTGTACACACAAATGGGACATGAAACGCAACATAGCGGAAAAAACAAACGAACGGGACGGAACGGGAGCGAGTTGTGCCACAACACGATGTGGATAATGATGATAAAATAATTCGGCATATCCGTCCGCTGTCTTGTGTGCGCCCGGCGTGCTACGGAGCTCGCGGTTCGATCGGCTCATAAATCATCCACCAGCCGATTATTAACCAACTGACGATAAACACATTTACCTGTGATTGACGGTGAATTGTTTACGAAAAGGGACCACCGGAGGCCCCCGGGCCACGCTGGCCAATCATCGACCGATTGGAAAAGCGACTCCCCCGAGGGAACTGTGGGGAAACAATTTGTCGAATAAATATTGCAAGGCTCCATTTTGAATTCATCGCCCGTACGCCGACACGAGTGCGTGCCTTTTTCCCGGGGAAAAACTCTTTAAAACTAGCATCAGTAGGGCCCGTTACATATTCCAACAAGTCGTACATCGTAAACGGCGGGAAATTCGTTACTCATTACGACTGGGGGCATAATTTTCCAGACATTTCATGCGTCTGATTTCACCACATGTTGCGCGCCGCGTATTCCTGCGCAAGATGGGACTTCCCCCAAGCTCGATCCCCTCACCGACTGTAGATAAGACCCGTGCCGTGGGATGAAAAATTAACATCACTTTTTGCGAGACATGCGAAAAGCTCTGCTGCCCTCGAGTCCTTTCCACCTTTCGCGCGAGACAGGCGATCGATTTTTCATCACCCTTCCCGAACCGTATACGCTTACGCTCGACGTCGTCGACATTCCTCCGGCGACGGATTCCCGGCAGACAGTCCCCTCGCTCGTCTAAATCTGGAACGGTTCCACGGTGCGGAATCAGGCTCGTATTTCGGTGCTACCCCGCGTGTTGTAAGACGTGCTGAAGGAACGTCGTCGTCGTCGTCGTCTTCGGGGTGACTTCTTCCATTTTTGTGTGCCGTGTGCCGGTATTATTTTCCTATAAAAGCAATCTAATGACAATGATTGATGAAAATTATGATCTAATGCTCCACTCCAGCATGGTTCGCTTTCGGCGCTCTGCTGCTGCTGCTGCTGCAGCAGCGAATGAAATATGTTTTGTGGTATTTTCGGCGAGGCCACCGGTCCCGGTCGGTCGTCTCCGGGAAAGGATAAACGGATCACGGAACGAAAACTGTTGTCCAAATTAATAACGATAGCCAGCGCTGCCGTGTATCCGAAAACGGGACGGGCTATCTTGATACCGTCCCGGGACGATTTATTTGCCGGAGATCGGAACGAAAGGAATTTGCTTGATGACGGCGACGGGTTGGCATTTTGGAGCTTTGTTTCGTTTTGCTTTTTTCTCGCCGGCTTTTCGGAAGCGATTTTCATCGTTACTTCAACCGTTGACGACAGCGCGACCACGATCGGGCTATCGACGAACCGAGGCCGAGCCCGTAGGTCATTTGTCAGGAAACGGGCGTCTCCGGTCGTCGAATGGCACACAGGACACACCAGGCTCTGCGAGCAAGCAATCGTAAACGTGATTTTATTGACCGATACGCCGCTGTCGTCGTCGTCGAGTGGCCTATTAGTTTCCTGTTCGCCATCGGCATAGTTCATAGTTTGAGATAACTTGCTCCGGTTCCCCGGCCCTGGGGTATGTCTTCCCCGGAAACCGATACCGTGGCTTTTCCGTCCGATAAGCGGAATCGAATCGTAAGCGGCGCGCACGCAAACCTTCCAATGCCGCCGTCACGCCGCTTCCGCGGTCACGAGTTGGCACGCAAAAACCCATTTGCTTTCAACGGCAAATCAACAGTTTTTTTTCGCTTTTTCGACAGCAACAGTTGGGGTCTTGTTGGGTGCTTGGTTGCGTGTGATGCGCGTCATGAATGCCACGGGCCGCGACTTCAACCGACGGTAACGGCTCGCGGCAAAGGAATCCGTTTGACTTATGAAGTGTGTCAAAAGCAGCGTGATATGAGGCAGCATATTTATGTTGGCCACGGTCCCATTGCTGAACAACCAAAAGTCTGCTGCTAATGTACTTACTTTCAATTAAGACCGCTTTTGTCGAGTATTAGGCCGCTGAGCTGAAACCGAATGTAATCCTCCGCACCGGGCTTAGCACCTCCTAATGCTCTTGCCCGCTCGCAAAAACAACACGAACTCATTATTTTGGAGAAAATATTTACCCAAAGATTTTCCGTTCCGTCCGCTCGGCCGGGCTGCGCTTCAGCTCAAATTGTCTGGGCCCGCGGCCCGGCCCCGGGTTAGATTTACGTGTTGCAATGTGGCGTCCGGATCCGGGATCAGCACTTGCTCCGGACTTGCTCTCTTGGTCCAGGCTCTAAATGGTGCCTCAAAGTTTCGACCATTTGCCCAAACTCCCTCCGGTGGCATCAGGTCTTATCTTAATCGATTTAATGTGGTCAATTTATTTGTCGCTCCGCGCCACGCCACTCCGCGGGGAAGATCACGTCCCGCCACGCTGCGATTCGACCGCTCATTTGTCCGAACGAACCCGGGCTGGCGCGGCAACCAATTGGCAACCATCACTAAGGACCGTTAATTCCCGTGTAATCTCGTCGAGATTAAGCACAAACACTTAATTCCGATAGGAGTTTCGCTTGCTGCGCCACACGGTCCCGTTGTGTTTGTTGTTTCAGGCGCAGGATTTACACTTGACGCGCCAGCCCCCTCTTCGGTTGGTGTCTTCCGGTCGTGCGTCCGTTTCCGTTACGGTTTCGGTTTCGGAGTCTTTTCTTCTTCGCCAGACGGCCTGGGCACTCCGATACGGATTCTTTTGGAAGATAAATATTTGCCCGAAACCCGCTAATCAAAATGAGCAACGGTTCGCACCAGTGTCGGTGAACTGAAAAACCGAACGGCGAATCGGCGCTCGGTGCCGATGCCGGAGCCCGGAGAGGAATAGGAAATTAAATTCTAATTAAATCAAATCGAAAGGCGCACAAAACAAACACCGAACTCGGGAGGACCGAACCACCGAATGGTGCTAGGGCAGGATTAAGTATTTCCCGTTTTCGATTATTTCCGGTTAGGGCCAGTGTCCGGGCGCAAGTGTCCATCAACCCCTCTCCCCGCGGGTGGCTTTTGATTCGCGCGTTGAGGTGACGAAGAAAAATGTAAAATTGATAGCTTCCGTTGGCTTCTTTCGTCGTCGGCGAAGACCGCTCCGCAGGGGCCCGGAATTAACACGCTTTTAATTATCACCGAAGGATCACCGAAGTGTCTTTTGATTTCGTCCTCCTGAGGACGTTTTTTGTGTACTGTGCTGGGACAGTTATTAAATTTTAATGTCGAACCGACCGAGAGTCGAGAGAGCGGATATTAATTTAAAATGGATCCCGGATGTCGAAGATTGAAGGTTCACGTCTCCTGGCTTCGCCGGAAACGGTTCCCGTCATTTTCAATTGTCGAAGCCATGCGTTTAATCGTCCGGCAGAATCGAATGTGATCCGAACAATCGCCTGGAAATCGACACTGGCCACCAGCGGACCGTGGCTTATCATTCCGTTCGTGTCCGGGGGATGCCGAATGCCAAGTCATCCCGTTCCGTCGTCGTCCTCGTTGCGGTCGCTTATCTCCTCATACACAATTGCCCAAGCCTGCCGGGCGCTGGTCAAGCGGAAAGCTAACCACACCACACACATTGGTCGCACGCCCTCTGGTCGGGAATTGGCTAATGTGCGGGAAAACTTTGATGGTTCACTGATTTTACGCACTGTCATGGCATTTTTTCTTCGGCAACTTCGACGAGCCGGGCCCGTGGCGTAAATGAAGGTTCGAGCCGTTTTCTTCGTGTTTTTTGCCCGACGCCCTAAACAAAAAGAAACGCGTCACGATACCCCCGCCACGGCAAGGCCATTGGCGCGTGGGGAAAGCGATACCGATCAGTGGTAGGCGAGTCCTTCGAGTTCGGAGCCCACGGTCAGGCGCGAGCCCGGAAAAACCGCAAACGCTTGGCTCGGTCTGCCTGGTTGCAGACTGTGGCATCTTCCGGTCGGCGGTGACGAAGCCATTTTTCCCTTTTATGACGGGTTCGGATTGTTAAACGAGCGGGCAAAAATTACCTTCAATGGCCTTCGTTTGGTGGCTGGGGGCCGGGTTTCCGCGAAGACGCCGCAAAAAGCGATGAGCTTAACTTTGGCCATGGATTGGCCTTCTAATGGCACCCGGGGTGGGGAGGAAAGGCGCGGTGCTTAGATGGTGATCGATAGTGGCGGATGACAATGGGCCGATGGAATCGAGCGGTTTTTTTGGGCAGTCCACCTTTTTTGACGGAAATCTTCAAGATGCTTCGGCAGATCCCTTTAATGCGATATTTAGTAAACATTTTGAGTGACAAACACAATTCATGAATTCGTGACAAAAGAGATGCAACAGCCTCCACACTTACTCAACAACAAGAACAAGGGTTGGCCACTGCTGACTAATTTTTGTTTGAACCTAGGAATAGTCTTTAAGCGTCGTCCGGAAAATGAGGACTGTTCGGGGCTCAGGGAAAGTCCATTGTGTCTCGCGTGCTCTCCATTTGCGCCCAACCTGAAAGGACCAACTTGAAGAAGAGAGCTCAGCACACAACCCCCGACGGCTTTGCAAAGTCAGCAAACTTTGCGACTCCCTTTTCTCCCGGGAGGATGGCATTGACATTCGGTGTACCTATTTTTTCCGCATCTCCGCGCACCGCAAAAGTCCCGTCGTTCCTTTCGTGTTAACGGAGAGCTGGAAACAACGCACCACGACGGCCGCGTGTCCATTGAAAGGACCACGGAACGCGCACCCCAACACGAACCCGTCAAGAACCGCATCTTCCAATGGTGGCCGTAGAAAAGGTATAAAATCATTAAGACGCCGCCGAACGCTTTTGTTGGCCCCGGCGGAATGAACACGGCGAAGGCGAGCAGCTCGGCAACGGCAACAAAAACGACTTACGGACGGGTGTAAACGTCAAACCAATGGACGGCACGGAGACGGTGGAGTCCTGGCGAGCAAGTTTAGCTGCTAACGAGCGTGGCGCACTCAAGGTTTTTTGTCATCCTTCCCAGCTGTAGGGTTGGCCCTTTGGGAGTCACATCTTTCCCGAGTGCCCGTCGCGGTGCTTGTTGCTGCAGAAGACGCTCTCGCTTCTCGATTGGCTCCTACCCGGCACAACTGCATCCTGAGGGTGGGTGCCTTTAAGAACGAAGGCTGCTGACGGTTTTCTTACAGCAAAGTTTTTAATTTAAAATTAAAATTGCCTTGAAGGCTAACAAAGGGCTCGGCCCCGCGTACAAAAGAACCCCAGGCGGAACAAGCTTAACACCAGTTCTTACATTGCCCCGTGTATGTTGCTGTACAAAAGACAATCATAAACACCGTACATGATGCTTCGTGTTGCTTAACCCCGCAACAAAATTAAACCACCTGGCTGGCAGGCCAGCTGTAATCCAAAAATTACGTGTACAACGGACCCGGCTCTCATTAGGATCCCGGTGCCCCGGTCGTCTAATGCGGCCGAACCACCCCGTGAGAGAGATCCCACCGGCCGATGTTCCGGCCTGCCGGTAATGGCACTGCCAATTTCGGTAAAATAACAGGGTTTAATTAAATTTTTTCCCGAACCACCCGGTGCGGCCAAGACACACCGCGTACCCGGATTCCAATTTAAATTCGCCTCCTCCCGTTGGACGATCGGAATCATGGGGGGGTTCGCACCGCCCGAAAGTTGTTGCTCTCGCCATCCGAGATCCGTCTGGCAGGAATTGTTTTGCATCGAGCACAGTCCACCGGGGCCGGGGTGCCGGTTCTCTGGCCACAGCCAGCACCCGACGCCCGCCGCAGAAGGGTGCGAGTGTTTCCTGTCTGTGGTATTGACACCCTTGCGCCAGGCTCTCGATGATGATCCTACCCTTTTTGGGGCGGTGGTAGTGGTCCCGCTTCGTTCGTTGCCCCAATCAGATAATTTCTCTCTCCGTAGCGTAATCATCTCCAGGCGATGGAAGCATCGTCCTTCCGGTACCGTGCTACCGAATGTCGATAACACGCACAGACCGGGCGCCCGAGGCCGCTGTACACCGACGCCCGCCGAAAAGCAGACGTTCGGGGCCAAAAGAAGGCATCGCATCGGGTGATCTGCAGTGTGGAGGCATCCGGTCCTGGCCCTGGCCCAGGCCATGCTTTATGCAGTGTAAGCTCCAAGAAACACGGAGCGCGCTTCATAAAGTTGAGAGATAACAATCATTTGATTATGATTACATTTCGTGTTACGCGCGCCCCGGACCAGAGGTGCACGACCCGCGGCACCAGGATGGCTGCGCAGCGAATTGTCAAGGCGAACGCGCGGTCTTCCTCTAATTCGAAGCCACGGACGGTCGCGAGGAAGCCAAACGGCTGCGGAACCGGTGGGCGAAATGGAAACCCAAGAAAAGCCGGTGTCGCGCGGCCAAAATGGCTGTCAACAGGGAAAGGAATCCTTTCGTAAACACGCTCCACGGCTCCGGTTACTCGCTGCGGGCTTCTGTGACTTTTGTGTGGGTATTTTGTGGCGGCTGATTGCGGTGCCGGAGCCTTGCAGTAAACGGTGACAACGGCGGCATTTCGAACCCCTCCACTACCCGCCGGCGCCGGAAGCCCGGACCGGTCCGTTAGGCAGGCAAAATGTTGTCGTCTACCATCCGATGATCTACCGGCGGGCCAGGGGGACATTTGTTTGAAAAATATCAATCGCAGCCCGTAAGGCCACGACGGAGGGCGTCTTACGCCGGTGTCCCTTTGTCACGGAAACCCCTTTCTTAGTCTGGACGGCAGGACACAAGGCTCACGACACCGACTGCTGTAATCGATACCGCATTCGGGGTTTACAGCCTTCGGAACAGCAAACGCTACCCAACCGATTTGTTTGACGGTTCGTGGTTTCTGATATTGTTTGTTCACGGGTCCCCCTCCCCCGGGCCAGGCCAGGGATGATGACCCGACCAGGCCGACGGTGCCGGCGTTGTGTTAAGGATTTTAAACTCACGCGCAGGAAGAAGCATCGGAGGGTAACGGCCGGAGTATCGGTGCGTCGTCTTATCGATTTTTGTGAAATCGCAACAAGGGTGTCTCTACTTCATTTTAACACGTGGGTTGATGAGATTCGATGCTACAACATGCAATGTAAATTAGTTTATTATTAAAAGTAAACCGAGGGGTACCTACTTACCACTCCGATATGTTCTGTGCACATGAGGATTTCAATTCAAAATTTCAAATATTCCTTCCAAGCTTAAATTAATTTAAATAGCGCTAGTGTACGACGGAGACTGGATATGTTTCAGAACTCAACATTAAGATCGCAACACTAGTAAATAAAAAAGTTAATGAGTTTAGTTGACAATCTTCCTGACAGTTGCTTACCGAAAAAGCCACTAAATTTAAGCGAGACCGTAAGAGATTAGCCTCGTTCGGGACGTTCAAATACTGCAACAACGGGTGAAACCATCGCCAAAGTTCACTGAATTAAATGGGAGAAATAGCAGAGGATATGAACATGTCAAAAAATGAGTTTGTCACATTTAAAGTCAACCATTTTCCGTGCGATGGCTACCGCATGAGCTCAAGTTGTCATCACGTTGCCATCACGTTTCTAGTTGGTTGCCATGGCAACAATCCGCGAATAACAGTTCAAACTGCTTGACTATCCGCCTTAGTCATCTGATCCAGCTCCAAGTGACTGTTCTTTGTTCCTTCGTCAGAAAATGCCGCTTGGAGGACGGAACAGATTGGTAGGTCGGAACTTACCTTCGTACCTATTGACCCACCTACTACTTATTCCTTTCGGTACTCAGTGTTTAAAGATATATCTTTTTCCGCTTCTCTTTTTAGGTAATGTTCGAAAGCCGAGTGTATCGTTGATTGCCACCGAGTGAGTAACAAATATTTCAATTTGATGGATCGCACCCAGACCCGCACGGCGGAAAAAGGTCCTGCGATCTGGCCAGCTACCAATAGGAAGGCTACCGGTCCGTGTGCGGTCGATCCGTCACGAAGAGTGACGATCATTTTTATGACATCGGAACGGGAGCGACGGCATAATGGCATCGCGAAAAATCACGCCAGCCGTAATTTGCACGCCCGAAGCCGAAGCCGTAACCCGCGAACGCGGCGATGTGAAGGATTTCGCGTTTTCATGTGACATTTTGTGCCCTTTAGATGGTCCCCATTTGGACGGCACCGAGGGCCTGCGCCAGGGCTTCGGGGAGTTTTGTTTCTTTCCACCCGATGCGATGCGGTGTGACGATTCGATTTCCGGCCAAAAGGCTCCGTGTGTGGAGGGGGGGCAGAGCGATTTGCCGGGCGACAACCACATGCATATATGAAGCACACGCAGCCGGCGCTTATCATTATTATTCCAACATGCATTCGCGTAGATTGACAGCTTAAATAAACGAACGCCGCGTGCGGAATATGTGCCGCGCCGCGTCGTTAAACAGGCCGTCCTGCCGTGGACCGTGGAGTTGATGGGCGTAAAAATGACAAAAACTGTCACAATCTCGCATCACGATGCGACACGATGCGACACACGGGCACGGATGCGAGCTCGCCCGGTCCGTGCGTTTTTACGAGCCCATTCCTTTCCGCCCGGGGCCCGGCCACGAAGGACGATAAAACTGTGCAATGAGTTATCCCGATTTCGTGATACGGATTTTGCCTCTCACTCACCCTCCGCTGCTGGTGGTCGCAAAATGACCCCCCGTCGCGCTCGCACCCGGCCGGTAACTGCGGCACTTGTCACGCGGAGCCCGAGCAAGTGTCAGTCAATCGCGAGACGCGAAGGATCGCCTGCAGGCGCAGTAGGCTGCGCCGCTGCGCTGGTACATAAAATTTCAATCACTTTTTCGGGCCAAAGGTTCGGATCCTGACACATTTTCGCGCGGGCCCCGTAATCAAAACGTTCGTTATCGGTGGATTGAATTATTTTATCACACCGGAACACGGTTGCCACTTTGGGCCGGCCGAACGCCAATCTTTTGTGCGATGCGTTGATAAACTGTTGGCCTGAGAGACGTCCGGGCCTAGCGAGTGAAAACTATCACAGCAACCATCGGCGTTACGTGTAACAACTTTTCCCCAGAACGCACTCAGTAGAGCGATTTTTGAGGATTCCTTTCCACTTTATCTCTATGTTAAGGTTCAAATATCAAGGGCTGCCGATGGGGACGACGCTTATCGTGTACTCGGTCGGATCACAATTAGCCTACCAATCGCTTGTTCAACATTAGGGGACCAGTGTTCTGCGGCTCTCAACGCCTTGGCTCGGGCTGTTCAAGCGAAAACGTTCATTAAGTAACGATTAGCTTGAGCGCGGACATTTATCCGCCGCCGCCACCGTACCGTACTCTCTACCCCCTAAGGGCCAGAGCCGAATGGAATAAAACTGAAACACAACACCATAAGCTGATTGTTATGGGCCATCGTCGCCGACGCCGCTTCCGTCGTCGTCGTTGTTGTCGCGTTGGGCAATAAAACATTTTTGTAATTAAACATCGGCCATACTTCAACGTCGCGTCCGGAGGGACCGCGACGATCGACAGCACATGCTCCAGCGCTGCCAGTGGACAGAGAATGGCTCTTGATAAGGCAAATATTTACCGGCCACCTGAAACGCAACTCCGACGTCGTCGATCGGGGCGCGTTTTTAGATCGCCAGCGCGCCCCAGGAGCCGTGAGGGATGAATAATTTCTTCATTAGTTAATGCGTGTCGTGCCACGTTGCCCCTGGCTCGCTCTGCGTGCTGTGTACGGAGCGTTTGCCAATAAATTGTCCAGACCGGGGCCGGCCAAGGCGATTCCCTAGGCGCTTCCGATGATGATGAACTGTGTGCCCTTCTCGGTCCCCGGTGGGGCCACCGCCTTGTGAGGCTGCCATAATTGTGATTGTGATGTAAAATTATTATTCATTACTGTCGGTCACGAACCGACCACCGACGGGTGGTCCGAACTTTCGGCTCCCCGCTGTAGAGGTCCGACTGAAACTGAAATGGAGCAGAAAATGGACGGAACAATTAGGCGGTGAAGACGGCTCGATTTGGCTGAACACATTGCCCGGCGCCTCATTGCGATTCCGGTTCCGATAAACGACAAGTGTCGCGCGCTCGGGAAGCGATTCGTTTTGTGAAAATATTTATCGAACTGATTGTAATGCAATTTCTTGTGCGATTTGTGGGAACCGTTTATTCTTTCGGCAAATCCGATTTGTGACAGCGAATTCGGGGTCCGGGAGTTCGCCGAAGGACGATGGTTGATTTTCCACCCACGTTCAAGATTCAAGATTTGGACGCATTTCAAAAAACAAACCGAACCCCGATAATCGTTCACCCGAAGCGGAGCGATGCCTAAAATGGGGGCCGCTTAATCTGCTTAAGGCTAAACTTTCGGTCTCACAAAATGGCGAATGGTCAAAAGACCCGCTGGTGTACCACTGTCCACTGGGCAGGTTGATGACTCTTCAGCTCGTTAATCTGACAGTGGATTACAGTTTGGGCGTTGATTTCCCCCGGGAACCACTCGGATGCCGTTCCGTTCGCGCAATGCACCTAGCGCACCGTTGTCACGTGCTTTCGGGTGACGAATCGCAATCGACATTGGGACCGTATTCTGACGGTGGCACGGTGGCTCTTTTTATTGTCCACTGCTCACTGAAACCAACACCACGGCCGAGACACGAAACCGAAACAAAGCATGAAATTGTTCCGTGGAGTGCTAAACCGTTACGGATGGCAAACATGTTCGCCCGTCGCGCCCGTTGCTAATAGACGAAGCCGTAAAACGGAGGTCCGCGTCCGAGAAGCCGAAACGGACGTTCGAATTACAGTTTCTTGTACCGAGGCCCCGAGTAATGGCGTACAATAAAATCGAAACACAAACAAAAAATGGGTGGAAACCCTTTGTTTATTGCTTTGTGCCGGCGATGTGGACAAATAGAGATTTGACTTTGCAACGCCACGTGGTCAGAAAGGCGGTTGTGGTTAGAACTAGCTATTGTTAGCGGCCATTTTGTCATCATGACGTTGTTGCCTAAATGTGCAATCTAAAGTGGACCATAGATTGCTGTCCACTTTCGTAATCGATCCCAACTAGAAAACTAGCAGCGAATGCCCTGCTCCGTTGCCACGTCAAGGGAACGCACAATTTTCACATTTTTCAAACAACACGTCGGCACCATTAGAACAAATTAAATATTTTGTTGCGTGCCACGTCGGGGCCCCCCCGAGGGTCCTCTATAATTGATTGATAATATCGCGCGATTTGCGTGTTTAATTAACAACGCCGGACGCTGCTCGTGGTCCTGTGAAGTCCTGATCACCTCCGGCTAGTGAACGTTTCAATTAAAAGAAAACTAAATGGAGTTTTATGATCACTAATGCCGGACCGGGCACCTGAGGCTTAACCCCCTTCGGTTCGGTTCGGCTCGGTGTGTCGCATGTTCCGCCATCACATTCGAATAATTTCATCAAACGTAATGGACCTGAAATGGGATCCCCGGGAACCGGGGAGTGCCTTGGGCCTTGGGTCCGGTTCCCGGTCCCCGAGTGGAGTCTCGCCTGCGCAGTGAACGGTTCGAAGTAATTTGATTAAATTTATGTCTGGCCATGTTGTTCCTGATTGTCCCCTCGCACCGTGAGGTTTAGGAGCGCCTCAAGGGAAACGGAAGCCACACCACCGAGCCAAGTAGTAGTAGCCGGTGCCGGTGTCTGCGCGGATCGAACCCGTTTAAAGCACGGCGCGGCCTCTGCCCGGCGGGTTTTTGATAATTAAAACTCCGAGGAGCCCATAAAACCGAGGTTTTGCAATACACTTCTCGTCCCGGTGGCCGTAAGTGTGGGCCGTAAACTTTACACTCTTTCTCGCGGCGGTTTCCGCCACGGCGAAACGGGGCTTAAAATTGGAGCCATTCGTTGGACGTTTATTTTCAGTTCAACGCCTGGCGCCCGGTGTTCGGATTTTCACGACCATAGTACGCCGGAGGAATTAGCGTAAATGAATTCCGTCAGACATAATCCCACCTCGACGTCGACGTCGGGTCGTTCGGTATTTTTCTTCCACTTGCGATGAGGCGTTGGAAAAATAGTGAAAGAATCGGGAAAACTTGTGCCCACCGGTCGAGAGGGAATTTTCCGGTCCGCTTCGTGCGTTACGGCGCGTTTTCACCTATTTCCCGGAGCTTTGAATTCATTCTTTCGATTGCGCGTTTTCACATTTGTTTTCTTCTTCGGCTCGGAGCCGGTTCTCGGACCTATGAATACTTCAGCAGCAGCAGTAGTAGCTACTTCTGTGTCTTCCGACGGAAGCCGATACCTTTTCGCCGTCGCCGTCCCTGAGTTAAGTTGCAAATTTTAATCTGCGTGTGATGCGAGACATTCGCCGGTCCACGCTCGTGGCCTGGGCACTGATCTCACCGAGAACTTTCATTTCGATTTCCACTTCTAGCGCGATTCGAATGGTCCTTCTTCAGACGAACGGTGGCAGCTTAAGCCGATGTATTCAAATGCTTGCCGCTTGCGGCCTTTCGATTTGCCGTCGGTTTTTCCGAACTTTCTAATGAAAGCAGCAGCATTCTAATAGGCAGAGAATATTTCACACCGACAACGAGAAGGTTCAACTGTTGAATGAACTTTTAAGGGGCCGTGGCCGCCATGTTCGAAATTTGTTGCTTAATCCTCCGGCGGAGACTTTCGGTGGAAGTTTCGCAATCCGAACTCCGGTGAGCCTGGTGTTATGGCAACCGGCAAGAGGTGGCCTGGAAATGGGGTCATCGATGGCGGCTGGGTATGATTAAAGTTTTTTCACCGGGTGCGTTACTCAACGCACCGCGACGTCCTAGCAACGTCCTAGCAACGGAACAACGTAGTGGGTTTGAATTCAACCGCATTCGGGATTTAAAATTATGTGCATGCAAGCTTAAGAGCGTAATCCTTTCGATTCAGGTCTAGCTATGCTAAAATGGGTACCATAAAAGAACATCACCATTTATGGTAACAAAAATCGTTACCATGTTCGAAAAGATCAAATTAGTACGCCAGTTCGCCGAAACATAAATCAATCATGTCCGACGCCGACACCGTGCCTGTGCGTGTCCCTTATTGATGTTAGAAATATTAATTACACCACACTAGCTCAGGCGATGCTAAGATAACCGTCATGTCATGCTAGCGCTCCTGGGCCACTGGAGCATTGGGCTGATGGTTGTTCTAAAGGGTAATTATTCAATAAACTGGTCAAACCACCCTTTGTCAGCACGGTGTAGGCGAGTTTGGTCAAGCGATCGAATGATTCATTAATCCCCATTGGCTCGTTCCGTGCTGACCACTCATTACGGGGCGCCCACGTACACAAACACTCCACAGGACCCCCACCCAAACCAAACATTGCACAGAACAATCGTATTTCACCGCTCCAAAGAGAAAGCTACAGAGAGAGAGTTGCAAACAATTTGTCCATCACGATGAATGACATTATTGACATCTGATATGTTTATACTTAGGCAGGGCAGCATTTTTGTGTATTACATGTGCGCCATTACGTCGAGCCGGCCGAAACGACACGTTGTTCGACACGTGGATGAATGGAAAACAGTAATGGAATATTGCATTTATTTTGTCGATTTTTCCGATATTTTCGATCGGGTTCCCGTGACTTTTGTAATTAGAAAAGGATCGGGTCTCGTTCGCCGTAGAGATCGATCGTCAGCTATTGATTGGACTTGGAACTTACTGAACAACTTGGAACTTGGAATTTGAACTTTAACATTACATTTCGAAAGACTGGAACAAGGACAATATGTTGAGTTAACTTTAAACAGCTTTACGCTCTCGTCGAGCGGAAGAACCGCGAAATATGCTCCGAAAAAAAACGCTGACCTTACTGATACCAATACATGTTCGTAAAAGCACCGGCAAAAGACCAATATTCGATGTGCGTCCGTTCGATTGATAAATGCTCACTTCGACGCTCGGCGCGGGGTTGCGAATTCATAAAAACGCGAATTTTAAGCACCTGGAACATATGTCGCAGAGCAATATGACCACCGACAAACGGTGCACATCGATGGGTGTCGCTCGGCGGAGACGCCGACGTTGCTGACCATTTTTCATCGCTTGTGAATTAATTACAAAATCAATATTTTTATCATTAATCATGCGCGCGCGGCGCCGATCAGGGACCGCTGCTGCTGGGCTCCGTTGAGCCGTTCCATTGTGCGCCGCGATGCGCGATAAACTTGCGGCATATTTGTGTGGGGCGTGTAGTGTACAAAGGTCGGCTGTGGAAGTTGTCACTTTGTCACATAAAGGACACCATTGACGCGAGGCCGCCGTATGTGCCACGGTGAGCCCCCGATGTAAGCTCCCACGATTCGCGAGGTCGCGGTTGCAATTGAAATAAATCATCGGTGAAAATAAATATCTTCAAAACAGTGGCGAGGTGGTTCGGGGAACCCGTTTCCGATCCGGCACCGCTGCTGCCATCAGTTATTTATTTTGGTTTCGATTTTATCGCGCACACGACACGTGCACGGAATCGATCGTTGCGGAAGGTGTGCGGCGCAACCATTGCGACCGCAATGGGTGCGTGCGATGATTGAGAGTTGTTGAATATTTCAGCTTAATGATAACATTAATTTTTACACCCTATCCCGGCCGAGCACGTTGATGCTGCCGTCGGTGAACAAATGCAACCGCCAAGCATCTGCACTTAGCAAGATTAATCGTAGGTTAGACGTCCACAACAAGTGGGTTTTTTGCGACCCCATTTTGCGATAAATTGATTCGCATCGAGTGCCGTGCCGTGGTGGAGCGATAGTTGGCCACAGGTTTATCACACACTGAGTGTTTGGGGCAATATTTGCTGTGTGCGAACGAATTGAATGGACTGTTGACTGTTGAAGTTGTTCATTAAAACAAATAGGTTGCAGTGCGGTTGGCGTGTTTCTTTATTGTCTTCAAGCACAAGCCTTTATTTACACCAAATACGGGAAAACGGAAAGAAACGGGCGAAAGCATTCGATCAATACATCCTTTTGAGGCCACTGTTAGCCTCATGTCTATAATAAAGGTTTCATTTAAACTTTACACACCTACGAGCTCGAATATCCTTCACCGGACAGCTTCAGGGTTTAATCATCCAATTCCGATGCCATTTTTTATGTAGCTCTCTATCGGAGCTCATATTTTCGGTTTTAATGCAGAAAAAGAATGCGACAAGAAATGTGTATCAGTTCTCATCCCATTACATGGAGTTGGGCAGTAATGGAAGCAAAGGAATGCTTCTGCCACGCGCCAGAAGAAACGCACAAAAACATGAAAGTCGAGCAAAAGTCCTATTTGCCCACAAGTGCCCCCGAGCCACCATCGAATCGCAAAAGGGAAATATGATACTGGACGGACCGGTTGCTTCAGTTTTTGCGTTCAGTCTCGCCGAGCCGCAGAAAAAATGCCAGAAATTCAACCGGAGCTGTGGATGGTCGCCCGACCCAGAGCATGATGGTCGCTGGGGCTGTGGATTAAATAACAGTAGAATAATAATTTATTACGTGCTAAAAATTTCTAAACCATACCCAAGCCAGCCATGGCCGAGCCTGAGCTAGACCAACGATGACGCGATGCTGCGATGGCTGTACGATGGCAACGACCATCCTGCGCGCCGAGACCGAGCGAATGGTATCTGATTATTCGGAGCGGGTTTTAGCCCCTTTTCTGGCCCAGGGGATGGCGGGAACTGATAAACGGAGCAGTAGCCAAGAGGGATGAACGGCTTTTTGTAACGATCCATCTCCGGAACGATCCTTCTGTTTTGTCCTTGCGTAGCAGCGTCGAGCAGCGGGTTTTCATTAATTCAGTAGCACCGCACCGTTCAAGCTGACGCTTCATTTCGTTCCACTCCGGGAAGCAGAACGAGAGCGGACGATCCACTACCAATCCGAGGGACCGAATGGTGTGACGATTTGTTTGAACGATACTCATCATAATCCCCGCGATAGAAGAGTGCCGGCGACAACGAAGAACTGTCGCAACTTGTCACCAATTTCGAGAGCACATTCTTTTGTCAGTTAGTGCCACTAGTAAAAAAAAAACGGAACATTCTTTCTAAGTACGCAAGCCAACCGCACGTAAAAAGGAGAACAAACGTTTGCCCGAATGGCGTGAGCAACGACTGCAATGCTTTTTCCGATTTTTCCACAACATCGGGCTGATCACGGTTCCTGGAAAATCCGATCAGCTTTAAGTAGCGCAACAGCACAGCTGAATGCCAACAGCAAGACAGCTCACAATAATAATTGCCCAATTAGCCACAAGCGATAGAATGAAACAAAAAATACGATTGGTTTGCGATTCGTATTCCGATAGCGATTTCGAATAGATTCCGAGAAACTTGTTTTCAAGGAAAACAGGAAGAGATTGAAGCACAATCCAAAGGAAGAGGTTTTCGAATGGTGAGTTTCGTGAGTTAAAGTGGTGAAACTTTCCTCTCTCACAGTGGTGAATTGTTCGAACAGAGTTCACCTCACTTACTTAGCCTACCTTTAGTAGGCGTAGCCAGGCAACCTTATTCGCAATTAGTGCATTAGTTCCTCCTTGAGATCGCTGGCCAATAGTTTTAAATTGTGACAGCATTGTTTGAACTGCCGGCCATGTTCAGTTTTGACACTAACAGCCACGCCAGCCTTCGGCTAAGAGCGCATTGTTAACGAACAGCGGTCAGTTCTGTAAAAGGATTTGAGAAAATACCACCAGTGCAGGGAGTACCACTTCAGATGGCTTAAGTATGTTTTTGCGAAGAAGATTTAAGCAACAAAGTAGTAATAGTTTGCCTGCCCCTGCCGTGTTGCCAGGATGTGGAGTGGTATTTAATTCCGGACCGATTCTCTGAATCGTTGCACGCCGACTGCACGTGTTTAACACACCGCGAGCAGAGTGAGGTTTTCTGAGTAAATGCCCAGCGCGAAGGTCGTGCTCGTCTGGTTAATTTTAATGAAGCCCTTTTACAAACGAGAATCTCGTCATAATTGTGTGTAGCTCCTTCCGCAGAAACGACAGCTGTCAGTTCTGGTTGACGTTTACGTGAGTCTCGAGTCAGGAAAATGGAAAACAAAAACGTGCAAATGCGGATCGTAAGGCTGACGCGAATGCTGCTTTGCTTTCGAAACGAGGTACTCGTTACGGTAATGCGAAAGGAATCATATTGAAAACACGATGACCTTCATTTTATTCGATGAAGGCACAGCCATGGAGACGGAGGGGATGAATACAGCGTCTTCCGGAAAATAACCCTGTAGTTTACCTCCACCCAGAAATAATGCCACATAATAACGTAAATCAGAAAGCTGTTCCAGGAAGCGAAGCTCAAGGATAGTGGCCTTTCGAAAAGGTTGCCTCGGCTACGGGAACCAAGACGATCAGTGGGCAACTACATGTCGCACCGAGAGCCGTTCAAAACAAACCCTGGAAGGAACATCCCTGGTTCGGCACCGGCTCTGCCAGGGCTCTGTTGCTGGCACGTTGAGATAACGTTTTCTTCGAGCATCGCCCCATTAGCCGCTCGCTTGGGCCTAATGCACGAGCAAGAGGAGCGCCAAATTGTTGCCTCGTGTCGACCAGAGAGGATATCACGGAGCGCAACGAGACGGAAACGGGCGCAATTTCAACAAATTTGCCCAAAAACCATCGAAATAATCCCATTATGTACATCAATTTCGCCCACAAATGTAGCCGTTTTTCTACGAGGATGACGACGCAACCAGATCCACGTGGTATGCGAGTCCACAGCGAGTTGCACGCCGTTCAATTGAAATGGGCCGAAAATATTCCACAATTTACCGAACCCACCTAAAGACGGTCATTTCGATGAGTGGTTCTCGGTGATCTAGGTCCATGGTCCATGGTCCAAAGACCAGTCGTGATCACGAATACGAAAGAAAAAGCTACGAAAAGATACCGTCTTGCTACCAAAGTTGTCTTCATCATCATCATCGACCGATGAACGCCCGAGCAGTTGTGATGACGCGCACCGCAGTGTCCTGACCAGTGTGGATGGTCGAGCGAAAACGGTCTGTTTTATGGGTTCCAATTTCACCCGGCTCGTGTCTCTGACTCATGACTCATCGACACCTTCTGGGCGGGTTGCTGTTGGGTTTCGGCTGATGATGGCTTATAATGAACCACTCTGGTCTGGGAGCTCACTCGCTCCACAGCAGCAACAACAACGGTCCCATTACGCTCGCTTCTAATTACTTCAAAGGTTATGCAAGCGATAAACTTCCAACGCGCAACCCGCGTGGTCTGATGTAAGATTTTTGTTTTGTTTTTCTTTAATGGCACCGAGAGAGGGCCGAAAGCATCCTTACGCTGACCACTGCGCGGCTGCCTGTGGCTGGCCGAAACGTGCCTCATTTGGGGCCCGCATGGCCACCACTATAAACGTGGATTAGGTGCTGGCTTTCAAAAGAAAATGGAGCCAATGGAGTTGGGTCGTCGTAAATCGGTGTGCCCTAAAAGCAGCGCACGGGCGCGGGGCCGGCCCAGTCCGGCGGACGCGTCTAGTCATTAAACCTCTCGAGGCTTAGGCTGGAACGCGGTGCAAATTGGACACGTTTTTGAAGGCAATTTACGCCGCTCGACGCACCAACAACAACACGTGGAGCTTAATCGAAAGGCTTTCGGTTGAATTATTGGGATTAGGGTCCGGGGATTGATGAGTAGAATTTACGAGACCGACATCAGCGAAGCTGGAGGGTTTGAGTATATGAAACGGTGAAGGAGTTTCTAGTCGCGATCCATTTGGTGGAGCCTTTCGACAGGATGCTCTTTTTGCTATAGGCACGAGGGTTATTAAAAAAGCAGATTTTCTGTAGCCGACCTAATTATTGACAAATGGATTAGTACAATAAACGTTAAGGCAAAAACGATGTGCCTGTCCAATGCCCTTACTGTTACTTGGCCAGGATCTCAGTTTTATTGAAATCATTAAAAATTGATCTGCTCGCTACCACGAACCGTCGGTAACGAAACAACGAGCCCCACAGTTTTCGGAGAAATTCGATGCTCCACGTGCGGCGGACGCAAGGCAGATAGGTAATACGGAATGCAGAAAAAAAGGAAACCAAACAAAGCCTGAACGACGTCTTGAAATGTATCTGTTAGGGAAAGTCATTAGCAATTCAACAGCACGGCACGCCATAGTCCAAGTCCCGGGTCCAGGAATCAAAGCGGGAAACGCTATTTTGGTCCGCCTCCAGGAAACCGTCATGTCGGGCAGCTCCAATCAATGCTATCGGTGCGGCCGCTTTTGTGTTAACTTTTCTCGGACGCGACGCGCCGCACTCCCGTGTCCCGTGCTGTCGGTCATTTGTTTGCCGACCGGTTTGGTATTTAGTTTTTCCCAACCAGGAAAGTCCTGGAAGGAACGCACAGGGAGGACGGCCACTCGAGTGCTCAACAGATGATTTGCTCCATTCAGGGCTGGGCTTCACCTGGACCGCGTCGAGTCTCGGAGACCGTCCCGGTTCTTGTTATCTGATGTTGTTTGTCTGGTCGCTTCTGAACCACGCAACAAACAGCATCGACTTTTCCAGTGCCATCAACTCGGTCCGTGCCGGCACACAAAACCTGCCCCCAGAACAAGGTGAAGAAAAAACCACATCCACCAGTGATCAGCAAACAGTGGACGATAAACACGGTCTGTCCGCCGGAGCACCGCTCGTGGTTCTTGGGCCATTTTCCGATTCCTGCTGCGCATCTTCGTTCGGCCCGCATTTTGGCATTGCTCTCGTGCTGGTCGAAGCAACCGACAACGGAAAAACAACCGACCAACCGAACAAACCTCCGGACAAAACAGCGCCGCAGCATTGAACTTTACCTGAGGCAGTTGTTTTGTTTCGCCAGCCAGCGTAAAACAAACTGCTTGCGAGCACTTTCCAGCAACTTCCCGGCCTCCCGAAAAGGAGCAGCATTCCTGAACGCTTCCTGGCGGTGGGGGACTACCGACTGCCGAGGTCCTTTTTTATGCGGCCGTCGTGTTTTCTTTGGCCGCCAACGGGCCGCCGCAACAGAACCGAAGCCGGGCCCGTTTTGATTGCAGCTATTTTTTCCCTGAAATTCATTAGAATTCCTTGCTCGCAGTTCGGCAAAATATTGTTTCTCGTGCAGCAGAAAATCGACATCCGGGGCGGGTCTTGGCCTCTCCGCAGCAACGTGAGTGAAATCCACTATCTATTGGTTGGCTGAATCGATTCCTGAAGGGTTGGTGCAAAAAAACCGGTGCAGAAGTAATTGCATTACGGGCCCGACGTGCATATCGGTCGATGGGTGAAGAAATATGGCTACAAGCTATCAATTGTTCGGAAAGAGGAAACTTTCCGGCACTCGGAACTCGGCCGATATAGTTTGTTCCGGTTCAATGCGATGCGATTGGCTTGGTTCGTTTAATAATTATAACTTTAAATCAAAACTAATCCCGCACTGCTTGGAGCGCACCATCTTCATTGAAATGGTGGCTTCTAACGTGACCATAGTAGCAACCGAACTTGGCGTGGAACAAAACCCAATGAAAATGATATGGCATTTTCATTTGCTTAATGCTTTGCCCCAAAAAAGACCAGACTTGTGGAGAGACAATTCTTGGTTCAGCTTCCGCAAACTCAAGAGGGTAAACTTCCGCTTTTACAGTTAAGGACCCGAAACGAAAACTCAATTGAAGTTTATTTCTAAAAAGCTCTTTTCGGAGCGTTTCAAAAATTACAACAAATGTAGACATAAATGTTATTATATTGGGTTTATTTGATCAATAATGACCTAGATTTAAAGCAATAAACAAATTTTTTGAGTTATAAGCTAATTCCCGATAGTTTTGGACTACAGTTGTAAGACGATCCCAGCTAGCTATGGACAGCGTACTTAGAAAAGGTTATTTCTATATATTCTCAATATTCATTATTAAATGTTTGTGCATTAAATTTATGGTTAAAGCCACATTTACCCACGCAAGTAGGAAATTTTAATTCATAAAATAAAACCGAAAAATTCAGCACAAAACGGACAGAGCGAAAATTAAAGACACGAAGCGTCGTTCGCCGACGACTCGACGGATGAAGCAACAATTTGATATTCGCCGTTCATTTGCACGGTTGCCGAGGTAAGCACCTTTGCCAACGGTCGGGTGCACACACAAATCGTCTGCCCAGGTCGGGCATCACGAAGTCGGATGCTATGCTGCCTTTCACTGCAGCCGGCTCTTGCTGTGAGGCTGAATTTTTGTGACTCTGCACTTTCGCCCCGGCGACTCATCGGAATTCCGGACATTGTCACTATAATGTCCGGGCGCATCCGAGCCACCGGGCCCCGTTGAGCATTCTAATTTGTTTGCCAGGTTGCCTCGCCAGGCCTTGGACCGCCGCCCGAAATGTCCCTGAGAGAGAGAGTCCCTCGGTTCCATCGGGGCGCAGTGGAGCGCACGTACCAAGCTCAAAACACAAAACATCTTTCCACTAGACCCGTCAATGCTGTGCAGAGTTGTGGGGCAAAAAAGCTGGCGATACCCAACAAGTCCCGGGCACTGGGCCCGTATGTATCCACTTGTGGCAAGCCGGCATACGTTCTGTCATTTCTGCTGCTTCCGGACGGACGGACGGAAGTCGAGGCCATCTTTTTCTGCACCGTTCTCTGCGGGGCTTCTCGGAGTCTCTGTAAAACCGCACGCTAACTTTGTAATATTTTTATTCAAAACACACGTGGTCCCGCCGCCACGAAGTGTGCAACCCGGCCTGCAGCCTAGGACCTGCAGCTTTTCTGCGGGTCTGCACAATGTTCGGTTTCCGCCGGTAGCAAAAGTTTTCGTTTTCTCATCTCACCTCAGCAAAACATCCCGTCGTCCTCGTCCTTGTGGTCTCCGCTCTGTGGAATGGAAACCACCAGCTCCGGCCCCGGAAAGGTATGTTCTCCAGATACACAAATATGCAGAACTCGAGAAATCTCGAGCTGCAAACTGAATCAGTTCGGAGAACTCGACGCTGTTGGGACTCTGTCAATTTAAGGTGCTATTTCGGGTGATTTGGTGGCTAAGGATGAATTTTCAGTAGTTCCAAAAAAAGGAGCTGCGCTCGTTCGGTTAGTGTAGCTGTTCAATTTTCACTTCAGCTTACCAACAATAAAAACCGCGCGTAGACAATTAATGAAAATAATAGAGTGTCATAAACAAAACTTCGCTGCAAGTGTCGTGTCGAGTGCCATGGAAAAAGTGGATGCTACTAAACAATTAGCTTCCCGTGCACTTGATTATGGGGGACGGCAACGAAATGAAACTTTTGTGGTGCCATTACACAAAAAAAGGCTGTGCACAAAACCGCTGTTCGCATAATGGCGAAAAATTCCGCATTTTTATCCGCTCACCACATGCAAAATGGCTGCCTCGCAGGAGAGCAGTGCAGCAGTGCATTCGGGTTGCGAAACGGAATGTGAAACAATTCATAAACACCAGGACCCGATCTGGCCCTCTCGCACGCGGTGTTCATAATCATTAAGGGATATTTTGCTTCGTTCCTCTTTTTGTGCTCCGTTGAGCTTTTTTCCTGTTTGCTGTCGTCACCATGACCTTCGCCGTTCCGCAAGGACCTCGTTCGGGCTCTGGCCGGCTTGTGGTGCCGAGCGATAAAGATGAAAAGTGGATACACTGCTGCATCCAGCGGCCACCAGAAAACCCCTCCCTCGAGAGTGAGCGTTGGAAAAAAGCAGAATTTCTCTAAACTAGGTGCAACGTGCAAGAAGCGGCAACTGTTGCGGTTTAGCACGTTCGTTTTGTTGGAAAGAGGAGATCCGAACGCCACGGTCGTGCCACGCCACGAGTCAATGAGCTGCAACTCTGCTTAACGAAGTCAAGCACAAAACATGTGAAACTGTGGTTAGGAGCTGCAACGAGAAGCAAAAAAAACGCGGCGAAAGCCAGATAGGTTCTGTAAAAGGAAGGTAATGGACAGAAGAGAAAAAAAGAACGAGGCTGAAATGGCCGCGCATCCTTTGAGCGCGTTGTCTTTTCGCTAACCGCAGACCTTCGCTCGGTGCGCAATTCGTTTTACACATTTTTCAACACATTTTTTATTAAAGCTGACATTTTCCATTAAGTGGTTTGGCTACACGGGACGTGGGACGTTTTTACGACCCCCTCTTGGGATGACTACGGAGTTCGTTAAGCGTCCCGTGTCCGTAATCGACTTTTCTCGCATAACTCTCATCAGCGAATGGTTTTATTTTTCTTCACACCGATCGGACAATCGCACAGAAAGATTCCGGATGGAAATTAATTTGCGTATAATTAAAAATTTTATTATATCTCCCGTGATCGGAATTCGATCCGAATCGATCCATCTTTGAGCCCGTTCTTTGGATGAGTAGAGAAAGCGGCGTAATTTCTGTCAACGGTGAATCCCGGCGGAACTGATCAATTAAATCCATTACTTTGAGCATTCAAACTCAAACCCGGCTCAACTTTTTCGCACAAAAATTCACGCTTTTCCCAATCTGAGTTTTCATGAAAACTCAACTTCGGAAAGTCGGCAAAACAAGTTTAAAGTCAATTACACGCCACGACACTGGAAAACAGTGAGAAGTTTCTGAGTTTCGAAACGCACGCGTCCTTCAAACGAACTGTGAAAAGCTCGGATTCAATTCGTTTACGGCCCAGACACTCCACAGCTCCAGTGCCGGATGGATGGTCCGACGGTGTCTTAATGTAGAAATCATCGTGTGCCGACACCGGGAAGCAACTCTCATCAATATTGGATCTCGGGTTTCCGAGTGCCGGTGTGTAACGGCAGGTGGTATTTTATGGTCGAATCAGTCGGCCGGCCATCGATCGATAAATCATTCCACCGGCGGCCATTCGATACCGGCTTGCACACGGAAATAGGACTTTTTCGGTCCCGTGCTAGAACTTATATTTATCACACCCGCCGCCCGCCCCACGTGTCGTCTGTGGAGCGGTTTTGCATCCGGCTGAAGATATCACCATTAATGCGCCAGCGCTGGCCGAAGCAAGACGAAGCACCACGATAGGTGTGAAATCCGCTCCACCCGGCAACCCGACGATGGACGTTTGTCGTCCAGGAAGCAACAGGAAGCTCGTAGATAACGCCTCGGCCGCCGGTGTGCCAGATAATCCAGGTCAACTCGAGTAACACCCTTTGCGGTGCTACGGCCAGAGCGCAACGGCAGATTTATGAGCATCATTATCAAACGACAGCTTTGACTTTGGTTCATCTTTTACCACAGCAGCGTCGTCGTCGAGGAGCGTTGCCTTGGACTCCATTACCTCCAGGCATTGGTCAATAAACCGCTCCCGCCTGTCCCTGTCCCGGACACGCCCGGGAGCCATTTGGCGCGGTGGTCCCCATCGATGGTTTGCTTATTCCATAAATCTTGTTTGCCTTCCTCTTTAGGCCGGCGTCTCATTTTCGCTGTTTTTGACAGCCGACTTTCGCTTGCCCGGAGCCACTTTTCCCCGTTCGGAAGGGCCCCATGGCCCCATTAGGTTCATGAAATGGAACCGAACCGTAGGAGGAGGAGCCCTATCGCTGCCGGACCGTGGACTCGCCGGGATTGCTTTTTCTCCTCATCATCGTCATCATCGGCAAGGAGCGCACACAAAAAGTATAAAGGACCTGGACAGGCCGCCGGACGAAACAGATTGTCCCGTAATGCACCATTGACAGTTTGAAGTGGAATCTAATCAAGACGAGAACGTTTTAGATTACGCCACTCGGCCCTCGACTCGGCTGGGGAACACTTGCCATTTGCCGGCCCCGCAAAGGACCGGATGCGTGCTGGGTCGGCCTTCCTTCGCAAACATTAGCCACTTGACAGTAACGACAGTCCCCGCCTGGACAGCTGGTTTGCCTTCAATTAATTGCGATTTGGCCGAGGCCTGTGCCTGTGTAATCACTTGACTAATGTTCTTACACATTTTATCAATCATCGTTTTGTGGAATTGTTTCGCCGATGGCAAATAAATTAAATTCAGTTGCCCTTGCCGGGCCACTTTGCCTTCGCCACGCCCGGCTAATATTGATTTTCAGTGCCTTTCGCTCCGGCGGACCAACGACAAACGGCTGGGACTTTAAGCCATCTGTTTTCGCTGTAACTACAGACCCGCGGATGGTCTGGACCATCTGGTCCCCGGGCGGTGCCCACACGAAACGAAAACAATACTCTGCTAATTTTCCAACCATTTGCGAAACCATTTGTTTTGACCATCGACAGTGCCCTCCCCCCCCGATGCCACGCCAAAACCTTTTGGCATCCGGACCGGTACACCGATTGTGTTCCACTGCAAACATCCTGTGTGTGCGGTCGGCTATTCGGCATCCGGCTGAGGTTGGGCTGAGGTCCCGTTATTTTTACAATTTTCTTTCCCCATTTCGCCCGAGTGACACCGGAAGTGGCGTGGCGTGGCGAAAAAGAGGGCCAGATCGCACGGGTGCACGGAAGGTACGATTTTCGGTTTCACTCGTTACATCCGGTGCGCCAACCCACATCAGGATTTTCCGGTGGCCGAGAGAGGAACAATTGGGGCTCAATCTTCAAGATGGTTCCTTCCTTCTGGCCTCACGACCTGGTTGGCTGTTGGCTGTTGGTGTTTTCTTTTCCACCTCCTTCACGCTTGGTTCCGTCTCGGTTGGTTCCGCCCCCGTGCCCTTTGCGCCGACGGTCCCCATTTTCGTTGAGTGTTTTGCACGGAACCGGAAGAGCACGTGATTGTGTTTACTTTATTTATTTGCAATCTCGAATGTCATCATATATCTTACTTGCTCTCTCTCTCTCTTGCTCTCGCTGAAGGGAGTAGAAATTTGCGATTGCCTTTCGAGCAGCAACCGAGCCTGCTCGGAGTGCAACGCTTGCTGCGATGTAGAAAGGTCCTTGCTACGCTCTGACATGTCTCTGGAACAAGGCGCACTTTTGTTTTCTTAAAACTTTCTCCCATTTTCGGAGTTTTCATTGGCGCAGCTGCAACTCCGTGACGTGAAAGTCGTGGACTCCGTTTTCTTTTGTTTTATGTTTATTGAATTTTTCCAGTGTCACGAACGGAGGACAAAAGATTTATAAGGATCTTGTAATGCGCATTTGTACAGATAGCGAAAACATAGCCCAAAAAGAGAGGGAGAGAGACAGCGATAACAAAGAAGAGCCGGTTTTGAAAAGCAAATCCGGTTTCTCATACAAAATTCATTTAGCCGGAAACTGAGCTTCCTGTCCAACGGAAGGTCTCCGTTATCCGTTCGACAGCTGGCTTCATTCGCACCGGGAAACCGCAACCACGATCGGGCTCGACGTCGGCATCGTCGGCACTTTGGGACTAATTAGCGATGCTTGGAATAATCCTGCCGGAATGCACACCGAGGGCGCGTATTTCTGTGTGTGCTCATCAAGCTTAATCCCTCGCCACAATTTTCCGGCAGTCGCGGATCGCTTCAGTTGTGGTGCCGCCGCGCGACCCTTCTCTGGGCCGCGACACACCAAACTGAGCAATGCGCTCATTACCGCCATTCCTTGATTCCTTGTGGAACCAGCAAAGGACACTCTGTGGGCCACGACACGCCACGTCGATTGATGCAGATCGACGCTGACGAAGGTAAACATCGTTCGCGGGGCAACGGGTGCGCGTATGTGGCCACTGGACTGTGACACGATGCGGCCTCTTGGCGATGCATGCAGAACGGATACCATCTACACGGTGTCCTTTGCACGGAGCGAGCTTCAAAGCAGTGTGTGATGGCTGTAAGCCGAAAAGTGGATCAGATTGCTGGCTGGCTGGCGGACAGATTGCCAAGGAAAGATAGTCGAATCTTCCACGGAACCACGGTGCGGTGCTATTTCAATCACACACATGCATCTTTCACGGCAGGAATTTAAATGGGATTTTACAACGGTGGGAAATTGAATGCCTGGCGTGCGGACATATAATAGATTTCTTTCGGCAAAGTTGTAGTGAATTAATATTTTATCCCGAAGTGTCCTTGATGGAAACAGGACATGCAAATGCAAAAAACAATTCTAAAAAGATGTATCGACATTGTCCCCTTATTTTGCTTTGAAGTTCTTTTGTTCAGATTAATACGCCTCAAGGTATGCAATACGCGTCACATTGTACAATATTCTGCGTTTTTAAACTTTAGAACGTTTACGATAGTTCAAATAAATAAATCGTTAAACACCATTTTCGGTCCATTTCATTGTCACAGCTGAAATCAGTAGCGAGACAATAGTTCGCCGTTCCAGGACATCGATCAATCATTTCTTGGAACCATGAATGTGGCGCGTGACATGAATTGCCTCGCATACACCGTACAACGCCATCCTCCCGGCGGGGTTTGACCACCGATGAACATCTAACACTGAAGGTGCAGCGCAGCATGGAGATGGCCACATAATTCCAAGCCTCCGCCACCACCACACGCGATGCAATTCATCGCCCTTCCTGTACACAATATGTTTATCAACCACTTCACTCGCCATCGGCGCGCTGAGCTTCACCATCGCCCTGCAATTTACAGGATCGAGTGAAAATTCCTCCACGGTCACCTCGCCGTGCCCGACTACCCGATGGCGAAAGTTGATGGCGTTGTGGTTTATTGCTCCGGTTCCGGTTATTGCCGCCGGCTGGAGGCCGCGGGAAACCGCGAGTGAGAGTGGATTGCCAGCAAATGTTAATAGTCTACATGATCGATTAGCTCCAGCATGACACACCGGGAGGTAGCATTTTCATCATGAATATTTTGCACGCTGCCAGCAGGTCGTTACGAACTGGGTCACGGCGGCGGATGTGATGTGCATTTGTAAAGTGTTCCAGTAAGGGGCGGCCACTGAAACCGACCCGTTTCGCCCCTGTTTCGGGGAACCAATTGTTTCACTTGGCCACCGGGGGTAAAGTTTCACAACTTTGTACACTACAGTCCCTCTGGCGCGTGTGCGGTTAGTATCTATTTCCTGGGTGGGTCTGGGGTGGAAAATTGCACCGGCCGACGCAAAGTCGGAAGTAGATTTAAGCTTATAATGAGAAAATAATTGTATCAAATATGCGCATGGATTATACTTTATGGTTTTAATTTATAAACGTTTCGCTCTCCCTCTCGCTCTCTCTCGCTCGCTCGCTTGGTGTCGTGGTCGCGCCAGGACGAAGGAGTTATTAATATGCATGAGCATCGGCTGGGCCGATGCAAAGTCCTACCGGGAAGTCCTGCCGTCGGGAGTCTAAACGTGCCAACGCGCACTGGCTTCAGCGCCGGGTGGGCGCGTGAATGTGAATAATGCAATTGCAGTTCCACAGTGTGTACGTGTGCGTGCGCGTATGTGTGTCGGTCCGCATCTTCTGCTAATTCGATTCCGTCATTAGTGCACTATTAGGCGCTCCTCCGGAAGCTGCCTCCGTTCGGTGCCGTCCATCGTCATCTTACTAGCGACTCATTCTTTCTCTCTCTCTCTCTCGATTGCAGGCGGGCGATCCTTGGCAATCCGGACGTGCTCGGGTCGGGCGGCTGGTTCCAGCTGCTGCAGAACGACTTCTGGGGGACGCCCCTGTCGGACTCGGGCTCCCACGGCTCGTACCGCCCGCTGTGTGTGGCCAGCTTCAAGCTCAACTACCTGCTCGATGGCTTCAAGCCGCTCGGCTACCACCTGGTCAACGTCCTGCTGCACTCGCTGGCGACGGGGCTGGTGGTGAAGCTGGCCCGCCACCTGCTGCCGGCCGCCTACCGCTCGGGACCGGCCGTCGCAGGCCTACTGTTTGCGGCCCATCCCATCCACACCGAGGCGGTGGCCGGCGTGGTCGGGCGGGCCGACCTGACGGGCTGCATCTTCTACCTGCTGACGCTGCTCGCCTACATCCGCCACGTCCGGTGGCGGCAGTGGGGCGACCGGCGGCACTGGCTAGCCCTGGCCGCCACCATCCTGCTGGCCGGCGCCGCCATCCTCTGCAAGGAAACGGCCGTGACAGCTTTAGTAGTTTGCGCGATTTATGACATCATAAAGGGCTACGCCGGATCCAGAGATAAGGTACCGGGGGAGGCGCGCACAGTATACATTTAATTTTAAATATGCTTTATTTATACCACTCTCTCTCTGCGACCGAAGCGCAAGCGCAAGACGCATCTGGGCATCTGCCGGGTCCCGGTCTACGGTCCGACTGGCGCACCGGTTTCGCTACTTGTTTACCGCCGCCCCACACAGGCAGCAGGAGGCAGGATCCAGGATCCACTCGAGTGCGCCCCGTCCGTGGGCAGGGCTTTTGTGAGCGCGACAACAACGCGCCTGACGCCAGTGTGACGATTCGTGGCCGTGTCTCGAGTGGCAACAAAAGTGGCACAAAAAATCGTCACCGCCAGAAGGGATTAGAGCGGGGCGAGCAACAACGACACACGCGGGCTCGGGCCTGGGGCGGATGGCACATAGTTTATACTTTTTTACTGTCCCGGGGACTTCTGTCCCGGACACGGCCTGCTGCTGAAGAAGACCCGCAGCGGCACCGGAAATGGAACCGGGAAAGCGTGCACCGTGGAAACGGCGCTCTAAACACACTCGGCCCTTCATCTCATAAATCCTGGCCCGATCTACCGCCCGGCTGCCCGGACGATTCAGTTGCCGTGTCAGGCGCACTCTGCGGCGTAATCATAACCGGCGACAATGCAACATTCTCTCTCCCTGTGTATGTGTCTCACAGGTCGGAAAGAATGCAAAATGGTGGCAATTGGCGGTTGGAAGGCGAAACCCGAAAGTCGATCGATGGTGGGTCTTGCTGGCGAGTGTGTATCGAGTGAAAAGACCAACACGCCTCTAACCGGGCAAAAGGTTCCCATAGTCCCATCATGCGTGTCGCGTTCCGATAAGCAGGTGTCCCCGTGCGGAACAATCGATAACTGCACAGCCCAGGCTTCACCATTGTTGTGGCCATTGTTCCGCAACACGTATTGAAGATGACTCGTGGCGCGACAAAGAGGCTTAGGATGGCTTAGGTTTCAGTGTGGTCGTGCTTTAAATCTTACCTTAATACACTGTCTGTCTAAATAACGAGCTTTTTGTTAAAGAAATATAAAATGGCACCACATATTTATTAATGGTTTGAAAGGTACATTATTCCTCTTTCGAACGCATCCAAATTCATGCTTATTGGATGGCAGATTAAAATGTGGCAGTCGAAATGCAGGACAAAGACCCAATATTAAAATTTGTGCTGAACTTTGTAAAACATTGACTAAAACCCAGAAATAAACAAATTAAATTTCTGATCATTTTCTATAATTCGAAGGACTAGGAATTCACTAGGAATTTGAAGGTGAGACGGTAAACGGCAAACACTATTTAGATATTACTGAAACGATTACATTAAACCTTTAAGGAGTAAGAACTGAATACACGGTGAATAAGCAGATGTTTTGTTACACGACAATGCAATTTCTCCCAGGACCGACACATTTATGGAGGTTTTAAACAAACAATCAATTTGTGTCATTGACCCAACCTATTCTGTCACCCTGTGGCTATTTTCTATTCCGATATGGCCCATGAAATAATCCAGCGATTCAAGCCAGTTATAGTACGGCTGCTGAATCTACTAACACATAAACGTGAATAACTAATAAATATAGGCTGCATTTCATATTTTAAAAGAATCTCGTTATTTAAATGACATTCTGTGTAGAGTTTTATAAAGTTTACCATTTGCAAAGTTTACTGTCAAACGCCATCTAGCAACCGTCGCCAGTATTTCCCTTTTACCGTTGCGCCTTTCACAGTAACACGCAGAAATTCAGGCTCAAGACGCAATTCCGATTCCATAGAATTTACATTTTTTTGCTTTAAATTGAATTATCGACAGCTTAGCAGAAAGGTGATCGATAAACGGTTTCCTTTGAATGACTCGTTTTAAGATAATCAGAAAGGCCATAATGGAAAAAAAGAAGAGGGTGCTTCCATTTCTTTTTCAACCCGGTGATAAACCTGTGCCTGTAAAAGACCAAAAAAGTCCCGGGCCCGGGTCGTATCATCAAACGTCCCATTCACAGCACAAACACACACCGCGGAACCGTTAATCAAAATCATTCACCGCGGTAAGTCTACATTCTTCGCCGGGACAAATAAACCCGCAGCAGCCCCGGGCGCGGACCAGGTACCGGTGCACCGTGCAACAGGATACCCAAAGTGAGATCATGCCGGATCCGCAAGGATGTGAATTTGTGCGCCCGCGCGCGTGCTGGATACGTGGAGCGTGTTTGCCCATCCGCTCGGAAACGCCAGGATACCGCCGGAACGGAACTATTCATACCGGGGGTGCGCGAAAGAGAAGCTAGCTAGCCGAGAAGAAGAGGATCGCGAATGGCCCGTGATAGGACCCCGCAAACATCATTCCCGGGGTGCCCGAAAAGAGAGCATAAATGCCCGTGAAAGGAAGATAGGAACTCAACGGAATAATCAACGGTACCATTGATCAAGTGCCGCAACCGATGCTTTTGTTGTTCGCCGGAATCATGGAATCCCGGCCCGGTAGATGAAACCCGGGCCCGTGCCAAAAAGGACCCCACCGAGAGAGAGAGAGAGAGAGAGAGAGAGAGAGAGAGAGAGAGTGAGTGAACTAGAAGTGGGGTTGCAAAAAAACGGATAGCAAAAGGACATCGCCTCCCCCAGCCAGTTACTACGGAATGCTCGGGCACACCGAAATCGGAGAATCGAAAAGAAAGTGACTATCGATTGGGTAATGCCGCGGAAGTCCCAACACACACGATGAGGGGCCGGGGCTGGGGCTGGAAAGCGGGTGCCGGTTTGGTGGAGAAGGTTCGTGTTCGGAATACTTTTTACAATCAGTCGGCCTTTTTTCTTCGTTTTAGGGTGCTCCGTCTGTCGGTCGGAACAACCGTGAATTTAACTCCATTCAAATAGTTGCGCTCACCCCTCGCATTCCGCCCAGTTCGCGTTCTCGGATCCTCCCGGGGATCCGGTGCGCCACAGTGGTGCGATTGTATGTGTGCGCAGGAAAATGGCATTTTTCGGACGCAGAACGGACGAGAACTTTCTTCTTGGCACTTCTCGTTAGCTTCAGCAACGCCCCAACGCGCGTTGTTGTTGCCGACTTTCTGGGTCTTCGGATTGCGACCGGATGTGCATACTGGCAGGGTGATAAACACGGAGCGCCTGGAAAGATGCACCCATCGTACGGGGGGTTGGGCGCTCACCTCAGCCCGACACCCCTTTTTGACAATAACACTTCGAGATGGACAAAGAACGGCTGGCCCGGGCCGACTGGTGCCCTGCCAAAAAAGCTAGTGCTACGCGGAGGGATTTGCCTGACGTTAGCTTTGGGCTGGCTACGTGGCCCGGCGCTCGTTCCCAATTGAATGTTCCTGGTAAACAGATTTATTTCATCCGTTTCGGATCAATCGGTCCGTTTCTCGGAGCACACGTGCGAGATTTGGAGAAGAAAACGGTCTCCGTCCCAGGAAAAGGATTTATGGTACAGGATTTGTACGGGTCGCTGTTCGACATGCTCTCGCTGACTTACTTGCAGCCCGTGCACAGTGCCAAATTAACTCAATAACCGAATCCGACTCCGAAGGACACACCGATTGCGAACGATGATTGATTTACGGAACAGGACGCTCGGGCCGAAATGGCGAAAATGGTGAATCTGAAACGTGTTTTCTGGAATCACAGCACATTCTAGGTGTTAAGGGCCGTCGGGATACGTCGGAATCCAATCAACTGCTAGACAAACATGAATTCCATTTCACAGAGAACCAGCACTTCGAACTCCTCGGCCTGGGTGCACTTTGCGAGTGCGACTTTTGCGTCATTGGCCCGATTTTACAGCTCCGATCGATTGGGGAGTGTACATCAATTTGAGTTCACCCATTACAAGCTCATGAACTTCA